>NC_142525.1:19649815-19952315 GCF_964205215.1 Stylophora pistillata | reverse complement strand
TAACCCACAACCGACCGCCATCTTGAAAATTTTAAACGACATTGCGCGCGACTAATAGATTTTTAGATACGATATATTTTATATCGTGCTGATTAACAGTTTATAGCAGTTGTTCCCTCTGAGTTCAGCTGATCAGTTTAATCAGGGTAAACAAAAATGATGATGATGATGACTACTATTATTATTATCATTGTTATTGTTATAAATACTACATGTTAAACGCCGCAAAGTGAGTGCACAAATCATTTATTTTCCAAATGTACGAGTATTTAGATGTAAAGATGCGATTCGACCCTTTCGTTGAATTTACAAACGTAACTAGTACCAAACCTTCACACACGGTTCTTGATGTATTTGCGAGTACGTATTGCAATTGGGACTATCTGATCGTTTTTTGTGAGAACAAAGTCTTCATGGATTAGTGCCAAGAGTTGCCAAGAGTTTTTTAAGGTTATTTGCTATCACCTGTCTAAGTATTTGAATGCAGACGACTTATCCACGTTGTCTTGTGGTTTATCCATGTTTGGCACAGGAGGTAAAATTTGGTACATTTAGATGGCGCTTGCTGGAGCAATTCGTCTAGGAAACCATTTCTCTGAGAGACTGCATTCCCTTCCTACGTTGCAAGACAAAATAGATCAGCCTGCGTAAATACGCGATATCTCACTACACTTATCACTGACTGGAGTCGCTGAATAACTCCTTACAGGATCTTGGGAAGGAGGCCGATGTAATTTTGTATGGAAAAATTTATCCTCCTTCTGCAGCAATCTTCTTACTTATTTAGGAAGAAAGAAATCTGGTAAATCAAATGTTTTCGGGGTCAGTTGAAATACTGTCAGTGTAAGTCGGAGTCCATTTTGTAGTATTTCAGTAGTCTGCAGTTCGCAGCTTGCAGTCTTAAAATGTCGTGCACCGCTGGTAGAATCGATGGAATTTGTACGGCCAACGCTGGCTCTTCCAGACTGAGGGGAGTTTATCTTAGAATAATCTCGGAACATGTCCGCTTACTCGCGACATTCTCCTTTGCGCTTCGTTGACGCATAGCTGTACTTTGGACACTGTGACGATCGTTAAGTCGGCCAATTTGATTGTCCAATGTTTTTGCTCAGCTTTGTGGTAATGAAATTTGACAATCATATGAGAAATCATCTAAATCTTATTTTTTTTGTATTAAATGACCCCGATCCAACAAACTTACAGCAAGGTAAATGTTACTGTATCTCTTTTCATTTATTTACTTGAAAGTGACCATGAGATCATCGTGCCATATCATTGCAATATAAGGTCGTTAGATCACACTTCTGATTAGCGAAAGCAAAATTGTGACGGTCAACTGAAAAGTTGGTTTTCAAGGACGGTTGTAAGTATTTTCTGTAGTGATTTGAAGAAAAAAATTTGAGCGGAAGTCAGAATATGAAAGAAATGAGGCCGATCCCACAAACCTCAATGCAGTCAAATTTGTTTGAGGCTTCAGTCTGTAAACAATCGATTATCTTCTCTAGTCAAAACGTCAGTGATCCGATGAAACCGAGAAGGACAAAAACCATCACTAAAATGATGTTTTTCGGCTTTTTTGTTTGTTTGTTTGTCACGGTTTTGTGTGTGTGTGTGTGTGTGCACACGTTGCTTCATACGTCCATGATTAACCAATTTGTGACTCAAAGGACTGTCACATTTCCTTGAGGTCCTTATTGTGAAAACCGCTGGCTATAGGCAAGTTAGCAGTCACAGATTGGTATGAT
Organism: Stylophora pistillata; assembly: GCF_964205215.1. Classification (NCBI taxonomy): domain Eukaryota; kingdom Metazoa; phylum Cnidaria; class Anthozoa; order Scleractinia; family Pocilloporidae; genus Stylophora; species Stylophora pistillata. Next base: position 19,950,570 of record NC_142525.1, on the reverse strand, counting down.
CATTCCATGACCATTGAGAGGCTCCCACAAGAAAATCGAGCTTTGCGATCACGTTCACGGAAGTGTGAATCCAGAATATTATAAGCAACAAAGGGTATTGAGTTATTTTTGGTCATGTGGTGATCACAAACACTCTCACGAGAGCTGGCTCAAGTGAAATCCTGCAAGGTTCCTCGACGATAGAGTTTATCAGAAAAGCCTTACGTAACACCATTATTGCCAGGTCATTTAAACTTCCCAAACACGAGTGGCCTCATTAAGAAGATAGTAGATAACGTGCGCATTAAACAGGCGTTAAGGATTTGATCAAAGTCCATAATCACAGCCAGTTGAAGACGAAAACAGATGGATCATTCAAGAATAAAAAAAAATTTAAATCGGTTAATGATCGTAGTAGTTCTCTTTCGCTCGGAGTCCTTTGTTTCATTTGAAATGACTTGTGACATCGGCCGCGTGCAGAAAACAGTTCTCTTACTCATTCATCAGAGAAGGCAGAGACAAGAATGAGGCATGATGTAATAATCACAGGTGGTCGAACATTGAACCTTGATCGATCATCAACCAACACAAAACGATTCTTTTTTGAGTCTTAACTATGAGCACGTAGCAAGCTCAAAGTCTATCAAACGAATTTAGGCGCTCGTGAGAAGCTAGCTTCTCTTGGTAATTGATTTATATTTTTCGAGGCCTTGAACTGCGAAGTTATTTCCCACTTATCTTGTCGACTTCTGTGGTTAATTTCTGTCATTCGCACATTACTACATCAAAAGGTATGTTTAGCAGTAGCACAAGGTTAACCACGGCTAGTGAGGTTAAAATTCGTGCTTTTTGTGGTCATTGTTAGAATTGCTTATGGGTGCAGCCTTCAAATGAATTTATGAATAGAACGCATCATACCTAACGCCTGGGGCTGATCGAGTTCCGAAAAAAAAAAAGAGAAGAAGAAAACGTTATCACTCTCTGCTACTGCAGAAGAATAGTTTCAATGTATTTTGTGTAAGTGAAAAATTGTCCCTGAAAAGCGATACTTCAAACTTTACCGATAACAAACAATAAATTTTTTTTGGTGATAATGAGAGAACAACCTCAGATTCTGGTTATTGAGATGACTCCTTACATCTGTATAGCACTGAAATGTACAACAAATACCTTGCATCTTTAAAACAACCTATAAGAAAGTTTTAACGTTGTCATGCGTATCGTTTCGGTAGCTGGAGATTTTCGCCGGACTCGTGACAAAAAAATTTATCCATTTGTGATTGACAACATTCACTCTGACAAGTTATGTGATTTTCAATTCTTTTCGCAGCTGGATATCTTGAAGGCGCAGTATTTCTTTCTCTCGATTTTTCTTTCCAAGATGACCACTCCGGAACAAAGAAAATAGTAGATATTTAGAAAATATTTTGAGTGCTTAATCGAGCGTTGGCTGTACACATGGCATCTTAGGCGTGAAGAGACATTGCACTGCACACTTATGAAGATCAGAGTTCAAAAAGTTAAACAGCTAGGATTTCGTTGCAGATCGCGGCACAAACTTTACCGCAGAAACAAAACCTTCGCAGTCACTTCCTAAGTTTTTTACCATCTTGAAAAAATGTTAGGCAAGCAATCGAGAAGAACCAAAAAGCTTAGCTTTATTTTGGCTCATCAATGCAAAACTATACAGTTTAGCGGCCGACGAAGTTTTGGTGGCGGTTTTGAGGGAAAGGGGGTACACCTTTCAGGCCTTCAGTTACAATGCCCTATATTGGTTCACACAGGAACACAGGGTTCTAGTTTTCGCATTCCTATTTAAAAAGAGGAACACATTTGTATGCGAGTCTGTACTAAAAGGATTTGCGTCCATCCTAAATGGGGAGCACATGGCACGATTCTCCTCGTTTCTGAACATGTGATGTATGTGTATGTTTTCTATCGCCATAATTGTCCTAAAAGAGAGTAGGCACTTTAGACTGTTTTGAATCATTAGGGACACCGCGTGCCTCAGGAAATCTAAAATAGAACATAAACAGAGAACCTTGAATACTTCAACAGTTCACTTTTTTTTTATTTTATCAAGCGTGGTGATGATGTAAACTGATTTGGAAACAGTCAAACAGTTGCGCGTACAAACTCTATTCTTAAATCAAACTCGTGTATATATTTTGTAACCGTACTTTTTAATGATATCTAACGTCTCTTTATGAAAACTGTTACCTCAATACCGTGCTCTTTTCGAGCAGGCATATGCAAGCGTAGAGTTTCCTGTGTAAGTCATGTGTTGGACCCTTTACTTTGGTTTCAAAGGTGATCTAATATAATGCAATATTGAATTTTTGTTTCTGTTTAATAAATTTTGATGATTATGTTAAGTTACAGAGTTGAACCGAGTATTGACATAACCAGATGTCGAGAAAATATTTCGAATCTCAATCTATCCACGTCTTCGATAACAGGAAAAGGCATGTTTTGTTTCGAGGGGAAAATTTCTTGCAAATTTGCGTGACTCGACTAGTTGATGTAATCCGCAAATTTGTAACGATCTGTCAGCACTCGGAAGTCTCGGGTGACTAGAAAAGAACACGACCGAGAAATTAGCACAGTTCACAGTTCACTAGGAAACTTGTATCATCCAACCGTTAGAATTAATAAATTTAAATTTTGCGTGAGACCGTGTACATACGGTCTTTCAAGGATCTGCCAAATTAAACAACACACCTGGGAAAAAAAAAACATGAGGGAAAATGCATGATGGGCTAAGTATTTGCGCGTTCATCAAAACAAAACAAATCACAGTAACTATAAGATTATGATGCTATGCTGCAAGGCACACGACTAAGAAAATTTTTCTGTTGGCATTATCGTAGTTTTAATAAAGATAGCAATTGTGGTTTTTCTGTCTTTAACTTGTGAATTCATTTTTTCTACTGGTGCAATTCTACCTGAGAATATAAGTACACGGCAAAACTGGTAGAGCATCGAGTATCTTAGAGATGTCGATGAAGCAATTTTTTGTTGTTCTTTACGTGTATCCAGTATGTTTTCTACTTACATCTCATTTCCGAAAAATCCCTGTGCAATTCTCGTCAACTTACTATGAGCAAAAATATCAAAGGAAGAACCTTTGCGCAGAGTAATGGCAAAACATGTGATTATAAACATAACATATGGTTTAATCAGCTGAGTGATATAGTGAATTGGCCCCCATAAGAAGCTTCTAAGAATGATGTTTTGCGCGTTTGCCCTTCGTCAGAGCGAAAGACGAAGGGCTAACGCTCGAATCGTCAGCCAAATCTTCTCGTAATGCCCCCACCGACACATTACCACAGTTTCTTCAGAAATTTACCCCCTTTGTTATTTGGGCTTCCCAAAGGGAGCTCAAGGTTACAAATGGCCTTTGTTATTTTTTTCTGCGTTCAATCACAAATCGCCGTCTGGGCCCTAAAACGTATGCGTCCCTTCTTATTGTCTCTGCGCATGCGCTTGATTAGAGAGCACGCACATGGTTAAAAAAAAATGGTGGATTTATATCAAGCGTCGTCATTGAAAGGAAGGACGAACATTGCGATTTCTTCTCCGCTCAAACCACATACAAATGCACACCGTTTTTTAGCGTTTTAAGAAAGGGTCGCTCCGCGGACTTAACGAGAGATCAATTTAAGAGCGAACATTTCTGTTGAACCTATCGAGAATCGTGCTATATCAAATGAGCTAGAGCTGTAAAACAATCGACAAAAGACAACTGAGATTTCATCAATGCCAACTTTCTAATGTTTACAGCTAGATATGCGAGGAAAGAAGCCCAAGTTCACGCACTTATGCGTATTGTTTGTAAATACTGTCTGAAAAAAATTGGTCGCTCATCTAAGGGAGAGTATTTTAAGATGTGGAAACTATACACTCCACAATGTGACAAAATATGGGGTTTCCAGAGGGATTCTTGCATTAACTTATTTATCCATTTGTCTTTTCCATTCAGAAAAAGACGCCAACCAGTGAGTACCTCAAGAAATGCTTATCGCTTTGGCACTAATCACAGCAGCGTTGGTAAACATGTCACGAAGTGAGTGTATTGTGATAAACCATAATTGGATTAAATTTGACTTAGAACAACTTATAACTTTGGACAAATTTCGTTGAAGAGAACAAAAATCGGAAATTGAGATAACTTGTTTGTCTTTTATCTTGGACCAGAATTCAGCAGTTCAGTGTAAAACGCAGTGTAAAACGCAGTGTAAAACGCAGTGTAAAACGCAGACTGCGGACTGCAGACCGGGGGTAAAATGCAGACTGAGGGTAAAATGTAGACTGCAGACTGCAGACCAGGGGTAAAATGCAGACTGAGGGTAAAATATTAATAATTAAAAAAACCAGTCTTAAGGATGAAATAAAGAGTGTTCGTACCCGTAAAATAATGTCACGTCAGGACTCACGAAACACACAAAGGCCGCTTCACGCAGTATAAAAGTCACGTCGTCCCCAAGTCACATGGCACTATAAAATGGCAGAAAACGAGGACGACGATCTTATGGTAATTTTCGATAATTTGCGTTAATGTCTTTCACAAACTATGCTCGATACCTACAAGTTTACCTTGCCTTGTTCTTGTGCTGTCGTGTTTTGCTTGCCTTGTCTTCCAAGCAATTCCAAGGCTATATGAAGAACTTGAATGCTGAAAGAGTTACTCGGTCTCAGACCTATTCGCGAAAGCACAATTCAAAATGGTCGACATGTAAGATGCATAACATTACGATCAGTTTGGGCGCTTTTGGGAAACTTGGTTCAACAAAATGGGGAGTTTAAGAACTCGAGGTTGATAATATGTTTGACTAAGGCGAATAAACGCCTTTTGGTTTGAGTTTTCGGGATTTTGAAAAAAAAATTTACGGGTACGGGTTAGTCTCCTTCGCAGCCGTTGTTTGGGCTCGTCACGCAACGCTTCCTCCCCCACCAACCAATGGTTGGTGGGAGAGGGAGCGTTGCGTGACGAGCCCAAACAACGGCTGCGAAGGAGACTAGGTACGGGTAGAAACACTCCCAAGTCTTGTTTTTTATTATTAATATTTTATTTTACCCTCAGTCTGCATTTTAACTCTGGTCTGCAGTCTGCATTTTACCCCTGGTGTGCATTCTGCATTTTACCCTCAGTCTGCATTTTACCCCCGGCCTGCAGTCCGCAGTCTTCGTTTTACACTGACCGTTTAGAGTTCGCTTCGAAACTGATTTCAAAACTTCATGAAATGTTGTTTACTCTGGTGAACTTAACAGGTTCCTCGTGCCCAAGCGCTACTGTGACGTACGCTGCTAAAGCTGACAACGTCACACTTTGTTGGAAAATTCCCGCGGATATAAATCTACAAAAACTGACAAGATTCACGGTACTTGCCTTGAAAAGACCAGTTCAGCTAATAATGGAGAAAGTAGCGTCCGCTCAAGCTAAGGGAAAGTTTTTTAGAACTTATGATGATTATCATGCTGGTTTGTACAACGGACGAGCAACAATGGATGCCGATCTGAACGGAAGAATGGTGTTCTTCAGGATCACAAATTATTCAGCCACTATGGAGAATGTCTACTGTATATTGTACGAGATGTTTGTACTCAATGACGTACCCATGTGTCATTCTCATGCAATTTTTTTGCGAACAGTTGGTAAGTGCGGGTAGATGCAGCCCTTTAAACTGAGCAGTACGTTTCTATCAGAAGAATAAGCTTTCGAAGAGGTTATCTGTTTCTGATACTAGACAATGTTCAGCTATCCTAAAGCCTCTTTGCAATACCTTGATGCTTGTCATTTTCGGTACACTCGGCTGAAGTCCTAGCAGTAACAAAGTGTTCTTTATTTTTTTAATAAGAACCTGTAGAGATACAGAATTGCACTCCTAACCTTACTATTACCGCCTCACAAGCGCAACCAATAATACTGACCTGCTCTGTAACTGGAAAACCTCAGCCGCGAATGGACTGGTACTCTCTTCCTGACAAGGTCCTCTTAAAATCAAGCATTACTTCAAACCCGGCTCTTGTGATCACAAAGTCAGCGGTGGAGATCAGAGCAAAGAGAGGATTACGACAGTATTTGTTTGAGACTTATAACCACCCTGGAGGAGAGAAGCGTACTCGCGTTATCACTGTTAATGGAAAATGTAGGTTGAAGGGAACTGAAGATAGTGACAAAAGTTGTTTAACTTTACCCTAGTCTTGATTTGCATATGCCACGAGTTATTATATTTTAAGACTGCCATAAATGAATATTCACACTCCGATCTCCTAGTAAGGTAATTTTCTCGCAGCATTTCCCGCCTCCCAAACCACGACAGCGTGACGCACAGGTACCAAAACACAACACCGGGTACTCGATGCCTCACCGTGCCAAGTGTGTGGGGCTTCTTAGACATCCTTTCTAAGCATTCAACTCTAAAGTAGACGTAACCGGCTGTTTATCTTCCTTCCCTTTGAAGATTACATAAGCATTAAGACAACCCGTTCTTCCGCGTTACTTCAGCACCCTGCATATTTGTCTGGGGTGGAGCTCGAACACTCAACCTCCCCCCCCCCCCCTGGCATTCCAGCGCTCTATCAATTAAACTGATCAGGTAAAAAGACATCATGTACCCTAACCTTTGGTTGATATCTCTTTTTCTAGATAACGAAATTCCTAGTACCACAGTGAGTACCGTAACTGTAGCAAGCAGTCCAGAGGTTACCATCAAGCCTACTCCAGGTGGGGAATGTTTCTTTTTCAAAATCCACCTCACCGTGATCTCAATCCTGAATAATGAATAACAGATCGCTGATCGTTGCATAGTGCACTTGACTGATATAGAAATATATAATACACGATCTAACTTGCCTGTGAGTTGAACTAAAGCTCGATGGTAGAGCATCTGGACCCAGGACTGTTAGCTCGGAGCACTCATGAGAGTGACTTATCTTTCCTCAAGAACTCATTCGACGACCACACCCAAAATTTACCATCTTCCTTTACTAATACAACCTGACATATATCTCACTTATTTTCTTTCAGGTCAGCCTGAAAAGCGCTCTGCCACAAATCTGCGGATAGGGTTTATTGTAGTCAGTGCTATTTTCGGTCTGTTCTTGGTTGGCGTTGTTTTTTTTGTGTTAAGGTACCGACGAACACAGCGGATCAAAAGGCAAAGGTACAAAAGAAAGCGAAGGAGTGCCAATGCAAAAGTTGCCGAAGCATTGACTTCTTGTGAAGCAACTTAACCTACCAATCGATCAAAAACAATTTAAAGTCTGGAGTACGTTGAGATTAAAAAAAAAGAGAGAGAGAAAAAAAGGAGTCGATCCCCATCTTCTTCCAGACCTCAAACACTCAAGCTAACTATTCATAGTAAGAAAGTAAAGTCCTAATAGTGGGCAAAAGAGCTGTCAGCTGCGCAGGGAAGGAGGAGTACCCACCATGAATAATTTCATGCTAGATAGGATTATTGGAAATTACCACTTATATTTTTTTTATTTATTTCCAAGCAAACATCACATACGTCTGTAATACAGATTACTGTTGTGTGGTGGTACTATTAGGCCTTTGTACAGTTACAAAAATTTAGGTTTCCTTCTTTTGCAAACTAACGAGTAAAACATAGAATGATACTGAAACAAGTCGACTTTAGTCGATTATTTACAGCGGCTGTGAACATCCTTAAGTAGTTCTTCATGGACACAGCTTTCATAGTTTTAGTAAACAGTGTTGATTTGCATAGTCTTGGTGGTTCAATTTCTTCTCCTTAACACGTGTATTTAACAATCAAAGTTAGTGATTTCTATCAAGCGACCTTATTCCAATATGTGTACAGTATGCTCTTCACTGACTGTAAATAAGAAGAGTTCCTACAACAAAAAGGAAATGAAAGGGAAAGGATGGGAAGAGAAGGAGAGATGAGCACAGTCAAACACCGTGAAAGCTCTGGGAAGCAAATAATCCGTCATGTTTATGTACAATTGCTATGTATATAAGGCTTTTTAAAATATATTACAAACAAGTAAATCAATCAATCTTAACCCCAAGAGAAATAAAAAAAAAACAAACAAAAGAGAACGGCAGAAAGTTAAAACCTAAAATGAAACTGCATACTGCAATAAGGTCATTCTATTACTGTAGCAATAATAAAGCCTCGTACTTAAGAGAGTCAAGTGGTTGGTCAATGACTTTTAACATGAACTTAATAGTTAAGAAAGCATATTATCAAAATTTAACAATTTCTTTATTTACCAAATTTGTCAACTTCGCAATGATTTTGATGGTAACATGAACATTTAAAAGAATTGATGTGAGTACTTCCCATCACGTCAAGCGGTCGCAGCTCGACTTGTTCGACAATGAGTGTGTTGGAGCGTACACTTGGGATGGTGTGTGAAGACTTAAGACAAATGAAATGAACGCTGTCCCTCTAAGACAGCCAGCTTAAGCTTGCTAGCCATGATCTCTTTGCTGGAATAGTCTGGCAGTTTCAAGTAATTGACGCAGGTCATAACAGAAGGCAGGTAGTTATCAGCACACAATGGAGGCTCAAACGACTTGCGAACTATGGTCAGCGGTGGATTAAGACTGCGCAGGCCTGTGATAAAACAAACACACTGAGATATCGTTTCTCCATTTAAGGCCACTTATATTTTGCAAAATACACGCTGATGTAACGGTGAAAATATGTAGAAAGTTTTGTTGAATATTAAATCATCAAATTTTTTGACGCATGTCAAGAACACTTAATCAAATGGTTTTAAATAAAAAGCGAAAGAGTTCTAGAACTAAGGAGCCGTAATTTGATTCTTACCTCCAACTGGTAATCTAGGGCTGCCCGTGACAAACTGTAAAAATAGCCTCTGCTCTTCCTGTGTGTAACCACTAAGTATCTCGAACAAAATCTTGACAGCACGACTGTTGTAACAAAAGAATAGCATACGACACAAACTGAATGAGGACACCACGAAATTCAGCTCTCGTCACTTTTCTCATTATCATTGATATCACTTTTTCCTTTTGGTGCATATGATAGCAGGATGCAGAAATGTACCAAGCTTCTCACTGGTTTCAACAATCAAATTTACTTGGACTGAACACCATGCACAATAATCTCTGTTTGAATAAATAACTGTTATGCAGAAAAGTGATTTTTTTGTTGTTGAACTTTTCTTATTCCCATTGAAATTTGTTACCACAAGAGAATAATGGGTTCAAAAAGGATTCAAATAAGTTTAATTCGTAAACGTGTTGCTCCAGGGCAGTAGGAAATCTCGACTATACTTTTTTATCTAGATCACTAATACATATGAAGAATCGAGCAGTTCATGTAAAAGCTCCTTACCTGTCATGAGTATAGCCATGGTCAGGTCTGCAGCTCTCCACAAGACCTGACCAACAAAAATAAAACAAAAAAATTAGCGTAGGTGTAAGGTATGAAGGGATGTAAAATGAAGAACATCGTTTATCTCTAGCAGCAATACACCACGGTTATACCATTAAACGAACATACGAGTACGTACATTTCAAGTCCCACTTCTCGGCCACATTACCACAAAGAACCAGCTCCATCTGTGAACAAAATCCTTCGTATAAATCACTTGATCTCAGTCAGTAAATTAGTCATGATTCAACAGCTCAAACGAGTGAGATCCGTCTTCTGTAATTTCCTAGGGAAGGGTAAACGCTGAGTTGATATTCTTACCAAGTATTCCACCGTGGAATACGACAGTGCTGACCAATTTCCTTCACTTGAATATTTCGATCTCGGTAAAATTTGACGTGAGACAAACAACTACTTAGGTACCTTAGAGATCACGAGTAAATAATAAGCTATGCTGAAGATTCTTTTTTAGATATATTACCTCAGTGTATGAAAAACTGGTAAGATTTGATAGAGGCAACACAGAGTTGAAGCCTTCACGGAGTGCATCTATTTGTCGTCTTACACCTGACACTAGAGTCCACTGTACAACCAGCTAGAAAACAACACAAAGAACAAAATAAGCAATAAGTTACGCAACAAACTGCAGGAATTGAGCTATTGAACATTTGAACTGTAACCTCTTAACTTTCAAACAATTATTTCTGACTGAGATGAATCGAGGGTTTATTTCATGCGACCAAAAGCAATGACTCGTGTTATACACCAAATGATACCTTAATGTATTCCTCCAGTTCATGAATTGTGACTGTGATATCCTTTCCTCCTCGCTGAAACAAATAATAATAATAATAATAATAATAATAATAATAATAATAATAATAATAATAATAATAATAATAATAAAAGAATCAAAACCAAGAAGTCGGCTTCATCCCCTTCGTAGTTTAAAGCTCGTCTGTGCATTTGAACTCTCGCGCTTAGTAATTTTAACAGGTTACGTCATCAATCTTGCAAATCCTCGGTGCATTCTTATGAAGGTGGAATACTCTTCCATCTTAGTGTTACATTTTTCTCTAAGTATCCCGAAGTTTAACCCTCACTCAGTAGCTCAAACTTGTCGCATGAATAAAAAGGTGTAATTATACCTTGAGTTCAAATTCGGGATGGCCTGGTAGAGTAAAGGAAAGACCCAAATCCTCGATGGGTACATCATCCAAGGTAAGACTATCCACAGCCAGCTGCCTACTGTCTGGAGTATGAGAGGAGTCTTGCTCCAGCTGTTTCTTTCTTTGTGCCACCTGTTGCAGCTGGGTCAGCGACTGAGCCAAGACTGAGTCTACAGCAGCCAGATCACCCAGGTCTAGTGTGCCTTCCTGATTGAGAAGCCATTTGTATAGTATGGGGCAGAAGGGAATGTCGAGGATTCTAAAGTCCATGATAGCACGAGCCAAGAATTTACCCAGGAACTGGAACTTGGAGCAGAGCTTTGACACATTTGCTGCTTTGGCAGTGCGTGAAACTGGGGCTAAGAATGAAACGATATGATAAATACTCCAGAGTGGAGTTCTTTGCCATTTAGCTGAACACTGGAAAGATCCAAACCTTGATAACTAGTCCATGCAGTAATTAAATATGCACAATGGACTCTCTCTCATCTCGCCAATCACTTTTAGGTGACGCGAGTTTAGGCTTACCTGGATACAGGCCAGCTGGGGAGTAAACATATGACACGTCTTCATCAGATCCTGCCAAAACAATGTGATTTAACGAGTGAGAAGGGAAACTATGAGTCATCGTATCACTTGACGTTCATTACCTATCAGTCAGTTATGTTCCTCCAAGCCGTGCTTTAAAAAAGCCCCCCGAAGAACATACTAACTAACTACTTGCGTATGACAAAAAAAACCATCAGTGAATTACCACTAATCATACCAGTTCCTCCCGGAGGCAGCATACTTTCTCCTCTCCACATCTCCAAGTCTGCACGTTGGAATTCTTGAGAAATCAGAGCATAAAATTCCAGAGTGGGGCCAAGGCCAGTCCCAACCTAAATGACATCAAACCAAAGACTCCCTACTAAGCAACCCTTATTGTAACATTTGCTACTTCGAAAGATAGCTAAGCCAGAATGTAACAGCCGGTATGCAGCCATAGTTGTACTTACCTCGCCTTCGTATTGTATTTCCAGTACAGACTGTGAGCTACCAAGATCACCTATCAACTTCTCTGCTTGGTCCAGAAGTCCCACTCGAGATACAGTGTGCTGCAATGCAAATGGAAATACCCAACTCGACTCATTAAAGAAATTCGAAACAAGCCCATTCGTAGATTCGTGAGAATAACGTCGAAGTTTAGTTTTTTTGCAGGTGCGGAGTTATTGAGATGAACACACGCATGAGTTTCCCTCTAACCGAGCACCTGCCAAGCTGCTTCTTTGGATATCTGGAAGAGCGAGTTCCCTGCTTTGTTCGACAGTCTTGTTCTAGACGAGGGGCCATTACTAGCTTACTAGCCTTCAGCATTAAATGTTGTCCAAACCCCCAGTCAGTTTAAAAACACACCTTTTTCCTGTCAAATCTCGGTGCAACGCGATCTGATGCGTCAGTATTCATGAGCTCCGGTAATGTTTCCTGTGGAAGAATATATAATCAAGCTACATCGTCAGCGGATTTGTAACTCACTGAATAAATCTCAGAAGGCGAAAAATTCTCTGGTACCTGAAGTTTGCTAAGAGCCCTGTCTCTATCCATAGCAGTGCAATAAAATAGCTGCTGTCGACATTCGAAAGGAAACAGAAAAGGGCTGCAGAATAACAAAGGATTAACGTAAATTTCTACTGAGGTGCTTGTACTGCAAACAAGACATTCACTCCCACACAACTTTCCATTACTTCTAAAGACTATTCCAAGCGCTTAATAAGCAAATAGAAGCCAAAAAGGGAAAAGGAAGGAGGAAGGGGGAAGGGGGAAGGGGAAGAAGGAAGGAGGAAGGAGGAAGGAGGAAGGAGGAAGGAGGAAGGAGAAGAAGGAAGGAGGAAGGAGGAAGGAGGAAGGAGGAAGGAGGAAGGAGGAAGGAGGAAGGAGGAAGAAGGAAGGATAGAGGAAGGGGGAAGGGGGAAGGGGGAAGGAGGAAGGGGGAACGAGGAAGGAGGAAGGGGGAAGGAGGAAGGAGGAAGGAGGAAGGAGGAAGGGGGAAGGGGGAAGGGGGAAGGGGGAAGGGGGAAGGGGGAAGGGGGTTTGGTAGAGTGAACTAAGATGGGCTAATGAAAATCTCCAAAACAACTTTTGTGCTTACCATTTTCGAGGCAGTTCTTCTACCCAAGCAGGAAAATTCCCAGTTATTACTGTGATAGGATCTGATTGAGAAGAAACAATGTTACTATTTAAAGGTCAGTAACGTTAATTGTATAGCACGTAAGAGGCTTGATCTTGATCTATGATAAAACTAACAAATTACCTTGTAACTGCCGTGTAATTTTTGCCGCAAGTTTGTTGTTTATAAATTCACTAGAAGACAAAAACACTCTACGAGTTTGCCCCTGAAAACAGATATATAATAAAGTAAAATTAGTTGCATGTTCGTCTAACGAACACATAGCTGTACACATTTTCAACTGCGCTAATCGCAAGACATACTCTTAACATTTTACTTCGTTGTTTTAAAAGTGGAAAGCAGCCAAAAACTGACGCTCACCTCATAAAGCGTTGTCCAGTGATAATTAAGAACAAGAAGAGCTTTCATAAGACTTATCACTTCCACACTAGGATCTGAAGTAACTAATCAAGAATTGAAGGTAATGTTAGCTTTTAAGAGTGGTCGTCTGTAAAAATCGAGCAGAGGTGATGAAAATAAAAAAATTGAAATTTTTCAAACTTTGCCAGAACATAGGTATGAATGGCCTTAGTTACGGAAAAATATCAAAAAGGCCGAAAAAATTATTTTGGGAGAATGGTGGCATCTTGTGTATTGGGGGTTCATAACCGTGTTTTCCCGGTAAAATAGTGCACCTCAAGATAACGGCCGAAAAAAACTTATTTCGCCAGCAATTCGGAAACCATACAACAATTCTAAAACAAGAGATGTTTTTCAAAGGTTCTGAAGTAATTTTTTCCAAGATTTCTTAAAAGGCGATTCTTTTACGAATTTTCTAATTCAGGTAAAACTTCAGCCATCAAAACATAGCTCAACTTTGGCAACTAAAATCGGCCATTGTTACATGGCTCCATAAACTGAGACAACAACCATTATCAAAAAGAAGCTTTCTTCTTTCAGAAACTGCAATAAAATTTTTGGGCTACTTAAACTGCGAATTTTTAGGGCGACGTATGCAAGCGCATTTGAGCTCAAGAAGCACGTTACGTGACCAACGTGACTTGCACGTCACATCAAGAAAAACATTACTAAAACACTCGAATTCCCTCTTATATCATACAAAAACTTCGAAACAGGTCTCCTTCATATTCAATTTACATATAATTTTCTCCTGAGGCCAAAAAGTCATGGCAATCTGGGCATTTTTCGATGGTCTAGTATATGCAAAGTGCTGGTCTATGTTGTTACAACGGCCATATTCGCAACTAATACCAACCCAGCAATAACAAAAACTTTGTTAACATCAGAAGGAATCGACCAAGCTATAATTACACAAAATGCTACCTTAAGAAGTGGTTTCCATGCCAAGAGTATGCACTTTAGCCCGCTCCACCATTTTCACACACCTAGTCGGCATATTTCGGACAATATAGACGCCAATCTTCCCAAACAAGTGAAAATGTGTGAGATGCAGACTTTCGTGTTCTCGATCTGACGTCACATTACCCGCTAGAGCCATTCTTCTTTAAACTCGGTCGTGGGGCAAGATGGCGGCCGATTTTCCGTATTTTGACTGGGCATAGAAAATTAAAGATTTGAGCAAATTAAACAATTTTTGCACAGAAATACTCCAAAAAATAAGCTTATTTCGTTAAGCGAAAAAAAAATTTTGGGTTTAGGTGCACTTTAAGACAGTTGGAATAATGTTAGTGTCTCTCTATTCCAGGAGTCCTTACTTTCTGAATACGAAGACTATGGTCACTTCTAACTGGAAAGTTTCTATTTTTCCTTGTATGTATTCGACTTTATCAGTTCATTGATCAGACCAATGTATGGCGCTTTTCGTGTAGCAGGAAGGGAATCCATTTCCAAGTGGATTATGTGACTAAATCTTGAAGGTTGACAGAGGTTGTACGTGCCCTACAAAATGGGATGACTAAGCTGGCACTCTTGAATTATCTTGTCACGAGCTGAGAAGTATACCATTTCTTCATCAATGGCTGGTACATCGATCTCTGCTACAGATCCCGCCTGTTTGATTTTTGATGCTGACCTTAAGAAATGCGACTTTATCTGCTGTGGTGATAAAAACTCGCCAACAGCAAATCGACGCTCTCCGTTTTCATTTTTAGCACGACGCATATCTCATTGATCTTAGTGCAAAATATAAAAGCAAGACAGAGAGGGATGCAGTATTTGCCTTGGCTACACATTCTTGACATTTTTGATAATGAGATATTTACCTGCTCTGGCGAGAAGAAGAATGAACTCACTTTCCAGCTGAGCATCATGGCAATTATATCATGTAAGATGACCTTGGATGTCTCTTTTGCACTTAGTTATGATTATGCATTTACTTTCTCCACTGGTCTTGCGGGAACTACATGAACCACCAACGAGCTCCGAGTAGCTGCATGCCGCCATTTTAGCAAACGAGGCAATTTGAAACAATGGCAAGCAAGAAAGAGGAGGGCGAAGATAAACATTCTCACACTCATGGGCTTCCTGTGTGTAATGTAATCACATACCATCGATCGCACTGCAGTGGCGAGAAATGGTAGCGTGGACCATATGTTTTGAAATGGTGGAGCGGGCTAAAGTGCATACTCTTGGCATGGAAACCACTTCTAAAGGTGTAACTATAGCCTGGGCAATTCCTTCTAATGTTAACAAAGTTTTTGTTTTGTTTGGTTGGTATTAGTTGCGAATATGGCTGTTGCAACAACATAAACCAGCAATTTGCATATACAGTAAATGGTTTGAACCCGGGGGTAACATGTGAAGGTGTAGTCTGATCGTCCGGGTGAGTGTAGTCCTGTTCTTATTCCAGAACATTCTACTGACAACAGTATAATGTTCTGGAATAAGAAGTAGAATGTTCTTATTCCAGAACATTCTACTGACAACAATCATTCACTTGACTCTGATGATGACTTCCGCACAGGTTGTCGAAACGTCAGTCACTGCCACCGACAACAGTCCTTCTCAGGACTACACTCACCCGGACGATCAGACTACACCTTCACAATTTGCATATACTAGACCATCGAAAATTGCCCAGATTACCTTGACATTTTGGCTTCAGGAGAAAGTGATATGTATATTGAATATGAAGGAGACCTGTTTCGAAGTTTTTGTATGATATAAGAGGGAATTCGAGTGTTTTGATAATGTTTTTCTGAATGTGACGTGCAAGTCACGTTGGTCACGTAATACGCTTCTTGAGCTCAAATACATCGCTCCAAAAATTCGTAGTTTATGTAGCCCTAAAATTTTATTACAGTTTCTGAAAGAAGAAAGCTTCTTTTAGGTAATGGTTATTGTCTCAGTTTATGGAGCCATGTAACAATGGCCGATTTTAGTCGCCAAAGTTGAGCTATGTTTTGATGGCTAAAATTTTACCTGAATTAGAAAATTCGTAAAAAAGTCGTTTTCAAAGATATCTTGGAAAAAATACTTCAGAACCTTTGAAAAACATCCCTTGTTTTAAAATTGTTATGCAGTTTCCGAATCGAATTGCTGGCGAAATAAGTATTTTTTCGGCCGTTATCGTGAGGTGAACTATTTCACCGGGAAAACACGGTTATGAACCCCCAATACACAAGATGCCACCGTTCTCCCAAAACAATTTTTTTTTCGG
The DNA here is from genome assembly GCF_964205215.1 of Stylophora pistillata. Classification (NCBI taxonomy): domain Eukaryota; kingdom Metazoa; phylum Cnidaria; class Anthozoa; order Scleractinia; family Pocilloporidae; genus Stylophora; species Stylophora pistillata. The sequence goes on along the minus strand of NC_142525.1, from coordinate 19,934,262 downwards.
TATTTTTGATATTTTTCCGTAACTACGGCCATTCATACCTATGTTCCGGCAAAGTTTGAAAAAATCTATATTTTTTTATTTCCATCACCTCTGCTCGACTTTTACAGACGACCACTCTTAAAATCTAAATACATTAAGGAGGAAGGTAACCACAGTCCAAGAGGAAATTCTGGAAGTTCCAAGCAGATGCCATCGAATCAGTCCTTCGCATGATTTAAACGCGATTTCTCTCTCTCCGACGACCCGCAACGACGATAACAGCAGGAAAAAAAAACTCCAAAATCAGGAAAAGTTTTTGACCAAATTTCATCCAAGGGCACTGTACTCCTTTGCATACAACGAAAGCTGTAGGTACATAATGAGCCTGACAATATAGCTTAGATATGATCAAAGGTAGTAATCTGGATCTTGTGGTGTAAGTGTATTTCAAGAGTGAACTTCAATTACAAGCGCCTAAAATCAAATTTTTTCATACATTCGACAAAAAAAACCCGACAAATATAAATCCGAGATACTTTGGAACATTGAGGGCCGATTATTCAAACGACGTTTACCCAACGCTTGTGAAAGTCGATCTCTAAGCAATGTTTAAAATTTGAAATCGATTATTTAAACGCTGTTTGACCTTAAGGATATTGTAAATATAAGTAAATTTAGTTGCTGAAAGTCCTTTGATAACAGAATTGTGCCTTACAAATAAAATAGGACTGTTACAAGCAAAAGTTTTATGGTTTAAGAGTAAAAGGTGATTCATTGGCTAAACAACGCTTGACTATTTTATGTTTTTTTTTTAACTTACCAAAGCATCCAGGTTCACAAGCCACGAGGAGCTGACCAAGAGACATTTCATTTTCAGATTCTTCATAAAAAATTAAAAATACTTGAGTTAAATATAAGCCTGTGAGGAACAAGTCTGATTTCATACATCAAATGTTTACCATCTTCTTTCCATGTTTTCCTGGAGGCTCGTGAAGCCGTTCCACTGGCCCCACACTTAGATTTACTACTGTTGACAGTTTGCTGCTCCTTTTGGTTTTGGCTAAGAGGTCGAAACCTGAAGAAATATAATTACGATAACAACTGTTAAATTCTAATGCAGTAAATGGTTTGAACTCGGGGGTAACATGTGAAGGTGTAGTCTGATCGTCCGGGTGAGTGTAGTCCTGAGAAGGACTGTTGTCGGTGGTAGTGACTGACGTTTCGACAACCTGTGCGGAAGTCATCATCAGAGTCAAGAAAGAAAGAAAGAAAATGGCAAACTTCCTTTTCTAGACTGCCTGGTAAGCCACAACGACAACTCATTACGGACGACAGTTTACAGGAAACCGACACACACTGACAGATTACTAGACGAGTCATCCTACAACCCTACATCACACAAAGCCACAACTATCAGAACTCTAACACGACGCGCACAACTAGTATGCGACTCGACAGACAGCTTATCCGACGAGAACAAATACCTTCACCGTGTTTTTACGAAGAACAACTACAACAAAGACTTCATCCGACGAAACACTCACCGACCCACTACCACTACCGAAACAAACGACACCGCAACCCCTTTCACTACAGCAACCATGCCGTACATAAAAGGCATGTCTGAAAACATCTCGCGCATCTTACTATCCTTCAATATCCGCGTCGCCCACAAACCCATCACCACACTACGTCAGTTACTAACCAACGTTAAAGACAAAGACGAACCGAGGAACAGACAGGGAACGATTTATAAGATCAATTGTTCCGACTGCCAAGCCTCCTACATCGGTGAGACTGGCAGAAACCTCACAACAAGACTGACTGAACACAGACGGGCGACGAGAAAAGGTGATGTCAGCAATCACATTGCTGAACACCATCGACTTACCAACCACAACATTGACTGGGACTCTGCGCAATGCCTAACCTACAGCACTGACTATTTTCAACGACTGACTCTGGAAAGCTGGTTTACTAACTTAGAACAGACTCCCCTAAACAGATGTCAACAACTACCCGCTCCATACAAACGACTCATTCACGACATAAACATCACAAACGACCGAAAAAGAACGACCTAACTTTAACGACAGATCGAAACAGACCAATCACGACCGACTTACGTCACTTGAGTCTTACAGCCAATAACATCACGGCAAAACCAACCGATCATTTCACACGAACTGGAATAAGAACATTCTACTGACAACAATCATTCACTTGACTCTGATGATGACTTCCGCACAGGTTGTGGAAACGTCAGTCACTACCACCGACAACAGTCCTTCTCAGGACTACACTCACCCGGACGATCAGACTACACCTTCACATGTTAAATTCTAGTTTAAATCCTCCCTGCAAAAACGACCGCCCTGCAGAGCAGTGCTCTACAATTAGTTGATAACGAGTAAAACTAACGACGCCTTACTTCTCGGCACGAATTCTGATCATTTTAGTGTTAGCGTAGATCAAACGGTGTCAGGTTTTCTCGATGTTTCACGGATGTCCGCACACACGAAAGACTGGACTTACCATATCGTATGGGTAGAGACCCAAATACTGGGTCTGCCAAGGATGCCACCATGGTCATCATCAAAGTCTTTGTCCTCATCACACTAAAACATGAAATAGCATCATTTTTAGTAAGATTTAGTTAAAGGAAAAGTATTTCAAGGCAAAAAGCTTGATGTCTATCTTCCTTTGTGATCCATCAAATATTTTTGCTCGCACGCGGTTGATCTAAGCGCATCACGTGACCAAATGCCCCCCTCCCCCCCATATAACTGGAGGATAGCCAAGGACATCACCTAGGTGATATTACCCAATTTTGAAACCTAACGTCCACTACAATAGGTCTTAATTTAAAATTTCATTCAAGATGTAAGAGCGTTATGTGCTTGTTGCAAAAGAGGGGAAAAATTTGTTTGCCTATAAATCATACCAGAGAAAACTCAAATGAAAAAATCTTAAGCTGCAAACAGTAAGCTGTTCGTAGAAAAAAAATTTTTCTGCGCGTTTCCGTTGCATTGCTTGTGTATTTGTCCTTGGACATTACCTGTTCCTCAAAGCTCAGAGTTTTCCTTGAGCTTCGCTCTCGGAAAATTGTTCGCATGTTGGAACAAATAATGTCCGCGAAAAAATATCCGAGCATGTTTTCGCGCCAAATAGAGGTTATTGTTTCCGTATTCTCCAGTTCTGTTCAGAAATAACCATGTTAATTTTTTCCCTCCGCACGTTTCAACAATAACAGACAGTGCACGCATGTGTCATGCAACTCATAATATCAAGAAAGTTACCAACGAGTGCACAAAAAAACTATCTTATTAAACATGTATTTCAACGAATCGGTGGACGCCAGGTAATGAAAGTACCTGACCATACTGCTTGATAGCCTGATAAACTGTCATGTTGTAGGGAAGAAGGTGGTCTCCCAATAAAATCTCCAGTTGATGCCTGCATGAACAAACACAGTTCGTTGAAAAAAACATAAAATGCAAAGGTTACTCTCACGATGACAAGAAGTTAGAACCAACAGTGTCTACAACTAGAATCAGTATTTCAGTGTAATGTCAAGTATGATACCTTGAGTTGTTTTGACCTTGCAGTTCAGTTGCCTGTTAAGAACAAAACGTAAACCATAAGTTTTCAACGAATGCAACATTAAACAAGGAACAATGAGGAAGATTTTCCCTACTTACCAAAGACTCGTCAATGTCATCATCAGACCTAAGAAATGAAACACGCAATATTGATCATTAATGATAACGTTTGAGCATGGATGGTGAAAATTAAGTCTCATTCAAAAGAGAAATATCTGACAGCATCTAATTGCTGTTACTGCTGCGCTACTAGCTTCAATTACTTCGACCAATGTCACCTTGATCTATGCGAGCACTAAGATTTATAATCTATCGAAATGAATCATTTCACAACTACACATTGGTCATGAGATGGTAGATTAACCCAAGGTGGAACGAAGCAAAAACACGGCTAAAATCATCATATAAAATAAATCCAAAAACAATCATTTGTCCACATGATTTTATTGAACATCACCACCAAATATAGATCAATCTTAAACATAACTGTATCGGTGAGTTTTAGTTTAGCCGTAGAATAATGCATTCGGCCTCTAAAGAGCTCTGGAATTGAAATAATGAATTGTCCAGGTAGCCTCTATCAGTGTTTGCTAACCCCAGTAGCTTACCCGTCATCCTCACTTCCCTCATCTTCTGGATTCTGCAAGAGGTCCAAAATATCGTGCATTCAGACACGGCGATTTAAAACAAACCATTTGAAGTTTATTCAGGGGAAGTCTTAAACAGCATTATTAAGTGTCTAACGATTACTTTTAAAAACGAATTTTTGACACTACTAAATAAAAATATATCCTTCCATTATTCTTTACTCGTTTGCTTGTTCTAAGCGTGTACTGGTGGCATTCTGTAATTTTGGGCAAATAAACCTACTGGTTTCATTTCAGCTAAAATAAAAACCTTAACGATAAAGAGACAGGTCAACGAACCTGTCGTTTTTTCCCGTATCCCCGAACAACAAGGTATCTCTCAATAGCCTGAAAACGAAAAAAGGAGAAGCGAGTGAGGAAGAGGCTAAATTAAAAAAAAAACAGTGTATGGAGAACAACAGGTTTCATTGAAATTAAAAGACAATTGATACCTGAACAAGAGCAAGTGGATCAATTTTGACTGGTCCACGTTTCCACTGTCGTAACCCTTCACAGTCTGGGTGTCTTTGTAAAAGGCACTGTATGTAGAGCGTATGAGCAGTTTATATCAATTTTTCATAAATTTCAGCAAACCAAATGTGAGTTTTAAGTAACTTGTGTATTGCATTTTATCGGAAGCTCATGACCTAGAACAGGGCTATAGGCTTCTGATGTTATATAACTTCACTCAAACACACCAAAAGTGCCATACAAATTTAGGAAATAGTTGGACATTCCGAAAGCAGTTAATGAGGTGTATGTAATATGAAAAATTAAACAAACCTTGATTTGGTGAGAACTGAAAAATCTTAGAGCTTGCGATCCTCTAAGAAAAAACCATAAAAGGTGTGAGTGACATCAATTACTTTTTATCATTACAAATCATGATAATAATTGAAGTACGTTAAATGAAGCGCACCTTGCTCCAACTGCCCCTCCCGGTGTATCATGAACTTTGACTGGGAGCTGGTGAAAGAAGGGACGCATTGTTAGTCAATTAACCTCCTATGAAGAGATGCTGAGGGATGTGTATACACTGACTCATTGAAAAACACAAATGAACCACCTGGACATCCTGATTTTGTTTGAGTGCATTTAGTTAAGTTAGAATCTTACGCTTTGCCTATTTATTACATTACCATAGATAGAGTTGACAATAGTGTGCATTGTAACAAAATTTTCTATACATGAAAAAACTACGAATAAGATTTTATCCAGAGACAGATAAATGTTTTTTTTATAAAATATTGACTGACTTGTTCTAACTGGTTGATGCACAAGTGAAGTTTCTGTATCAGGGCAGCCATGGGCGCTACATTAGGTTTAGTCTGCCAAAAAAAAAAAAAAAAACAATTAATACAGAATGATTTTGACAACTGTAACATACATTTTAGCATCATCATTGCTTCAACTCGAATAACCTGAGAGCTCATCTTTACAATGTGTCATATGATGTGCTCGTTTTAGCCATTACTCACTCCACAAAGCTAATAGACCACCTCACTCACTCCACAAAGCTAATAGACCACCTCACTCACTCCACAAAGTTAATACACCACCTCACTCACTCCACAAAGCTAATGGACCACCTCACTCACTCCACAAAGCTAATACACCACCTCACTCACTCCACAAAGCTAATACACCACCTCACTCACTCCACAAAGCTAATACACCACCTCACTCACTCCACAAAGCTAATAGACCACCTCACTCACTCCACAAAGCTAATGCACCACCTCACTCACTCCACAAAGCTAATAGACCACCTCACTCACTCCACAAAGCTAATACACCACCTCACTCACTCCACAAAGCTAATAGACCACCTCACTCACTCCACAAAGTTAATACACCACCTCACTCACTCCACAAAGCTAATACACCACCTCACTCACTCCAATAAGCTAATACACCACCTCACTCACTCCACAAAGCTAATACACCACCTCACTCACTCCACAAAGCTAATACACCACCTCACTCACTCCACAAAGCTAATACACCACCTCACTCACTCCACAAAGCTAATGGACCACCTCACTCACTCCACAAAGCTAATACACCACCTCACTCACTCCACAAAGCTAATACACCACCTCACTCACTCCACAAAGCTAATGGACCACCTCACTCACTCCACATAGCTAATGGACCACCTCACTCACTCCACAAAGCTAATAGACCACCTCACTCACTCCACAAAGCTAATACACCACCTCACTCACTCCACAAAGCTAATGGACCACCTCACTCACTCCACAAAGCTAATAGACCACCTCACTCACTCCACAAAGCTAATAGACCACCTCACTCACTCCACAAAGTTAATACACCACCTCACTCACTCCACAAAGCTAATGGACCACCTCACTCACTCCACAAAGCTAATACACCACCTCACTCACTCCACAAAGCTAATACACCACCTCACTCACTCCACAAAGCTAATACACCACCTCACTCACTCCACAAAGCTAATAGACCACCTCACTCACTCCACAAAGCTAATGCACCACCTCACTCACTCCACAAAGCTAATAGACCACCTCACTCACTCCACAAAGCTAATACACCACCTCACTCACTCCACAAAGCTAATAGACCACCTCACTCACTCCACAAAGTTAATACACCACCTCACTCACTCCACAAAGCTAATACACCACCTCACTCACTCCAATAAGCTAATACACCACCTCACTCACTCCACAAAGCTAATACACCACCTCACTCACTCCACAAAGCTAATACACCACCTCACTCACTCCACAAAGCTAATACACCACCTCACTCACTCCACAAAGCTAATGGACCACCTCACTCACTCCACAAAGCTAATACACCACCTCACTCACTCCACAAAGCTAATACACCACCTCACTCACTCCACAAAGCTAATGGACCACCTCACTCACTCCACAAAGCTAATGGACCACCTCACTCACTCCACAAAGCTAATAGACCACCTCACTCACTCCACAAAGCTAATACACCACCTCACTCACTCCACAAAGCTAATGGACCACCTCACTCACTCCACAAAGCTAATACACCACCTCACTCACTCCACAAAGCTAATAGACCACCTCAAATGGAAATTCCATTGTTCGAAAGCGAATTTTAAAGGGAAGTGAGGAAGGATCATACTTTACTACATAGAAAAAAAGAACACTGATCACAGAGATAATATAACGTACACACATGAATATGTGTCTGGGAAGAAAAATATATCTACCGTGATCTTTAAATCTCCAGGGGAACTTGTTTCCTGCACAGAAAAAAAAAATGATTCATGAGCGTGTAATAATTTCTTCTTCTTTTCACTGGTTATTTATTAGTGCAGTCCAGAAGCGTTTAGAAAAATGCTACAGAATATTAAAGTTGAACCTGTATTGAACACTATACCAAACCGTCACCCCGCATTAAGCAGTCAGTTTTCAAAGTCCCAGATTCGTTTGGTGTACTTTTGACCTCTATCAAGCAGGTAAGCGGTCACCTCTATTGAGCAGTCACCTCTATCAAGCAGGTAAGTGGTCACCTCTATTCAGCAATCACCTCTATTAAGTAGGTAAGCAGTCACCTCTATTAAGCAGGTAAGCAGTCACCTCTATTGAGAAATCACCTCTATTAAGCAGGTAAGCGGTCACCTCTATTAAGCAGATAAGCGGTCACCTCTATTGATCAATCACCTCAATAAAGCAGGTAAGCAGTCACCTCTATTCAGCAATCACCTCTATTAAACAGGTAAGCGGTCACCTCTATTAAGTAGGTAAGCAGTCGCCTCTATTCAGCAATCACCTCTATTAAGCAGGTAAGCGGTCACCTCTATTAAGCAGGTAAGCAGTCGCCTCTATTCAGCAATCACCTCTATTAAGCAGGTAAGCGGTCACCTCTATTAAGCAGGTAAGCAGTCGCCTCTATTCAGCAATCACCTCTATTAAGCAGGTAAGCGGTCACCTCTATTCAGCAGGTAAGTGGTCGCCTCTATTGAGCAGTCACCTCTATTACGCAGGTAAGCGGTTACCTCTATTAAGCTGGTAAGCGGTCACCTCTATTCAGCAGTCACCTCTATTAAGTAGGTAAGCAGTCACCTCTATTCAGTAGTCACCTCTATTAAGCAGGTAAGCAGTCACCTCTATTCAGCAATCACCTTTATTAAGCAGGTAAGCGGTCGCCTCTATTCAGCAGTCACCTCTATTAAGCAGGTAAGAGGTCACCTCTATTCAGCAATCACCTCTATTAAGCAGGTAAGCTGTCACCTCTATTCAGCAATCACCTCTATTAAGCAGTTGTGGTCACCCTTTACAAAATCCCAACGGCCTGTTGTTTTTGCCCTTCACTGAATTGTCACTGAGAGGCAGTTTAATCAAATAACACTAAAAATACTATTTCAAGTAATTTTCAACCAGTCTTTCTCTCCCAAAATCAAAATAAGTAGTATTTTTGAGCAAGATTCTGCACATTAAATGATCAATTATTGCATAAAGTGGCATTGTTTATTGGTTTTTTTTTTTTTAATAATACCCCTAATCTGTGTGACCTGTATTTAGTGGTCACCCTGTAGCAAGCCACAATTACCTGCAGTTGAACATTTAATACAGGTTTGACTGTACTTATGAATTGTGAAATTGATAACACTTACTGGAAGTCCCATAAACACATGGAAAAATATTCTGAGCCGTGTTTCTTGAGGAAGGGCATCATTAACTTCTGTAGATGTTAGATATCTGGATAAAAAGGAAAAAAGCCAGAGTTGACTGAAATTCTCTAAAACTAGGTTTCATTCAATCGACTGTGAATGTGCCATACGCAACATAAAATAAATGAGTATGTAAGTGCATGACTGTAAGGCAATCTCTTCCCTTACGGGGTAACATTAGCTGATATCAAATTGTTCTACTGGAGAAAAACTAATTTCCGAAAAAAGTTTTGAAATGAAGATTAGAACTTTGATGTACCGGTAATACGCAAATTAAGAAACATACCTAAGAAGATTTGGTACCAGTCCACTATGGAGGATCTCAAATGCACATGCACTGTTGTCTTCATTAGTTAGCACAGCGGAGACTTCCTGGTTACACAAATAAAACCTCATATTGATTTAAAATTCAACTGAAAGCATGTTAATCAATGTACTAAATTAACACTTTTAACTCAGACAACTCACCTCTAGTGCTGGAATAAATGTTTCTTTCTGAAAAGACAACACCAAATAGCATACTTAGAACTGCAACTTACTATAACTATGTCTTTGCCTGCATAGCATACACTTGATTGATTCAAATAAAGGTTATTTGGAGAGGCAAATGCAAACAAGACACAAAGAGTCTCCCTCCATGTCTCCACTCCCAAGTATAACTTTAACTTATATGCTTGGTGTAAGCCTCCTATGCAAGCTAACAATATCCCAGATCAAGACAGATTAACACAGTGCCTCAAGTGCCTCATCAAGAACACGTTTGTTTATCTCTCACAATCATATCAATAGCAACATAATACAAAGTACTTCTTTGCCTAGAAATACATAACATCATTAACAGAGTCTTAGTTTTCAAAGCTTACATCTAAAGCCAACTCCTCTGAAGCACTCTTTAACTGTCGAAGTACACTAAGTGCTGGGTGAGAGTCTCCCTTCTGCTGATCAAAATACTCAGCACAAAACTTGGTTGCTGTTGGTAAAAATCAAGTTTTCCATTGGTTAAGCAGCAGTGAAAAAGTAATACAATATTACTGTGGTTAAATACCAGATGACAATTGACAATAACTATACATGTACCTTGATCTTTAATCCAAGCCAAAATTTTTTCTCTGTTCTCTGAAAGGCTGCTTGCAACAGATGTTTCCAGCTTTAGAAAAACAGATGCAGTATTTATGATTAGCAAAATGCTTTTTATTATGTTACATTTGGCAGTGAGGTAAATATCAATCATATTTTAAAAGACTGCCCATAAAACTTAAAAACAAAAAACACAATCCATCAAACAAGTTCCACCTTTGCTGGTCGCTCCGAAAGAACTGCAGATTTGGAGTTAAGTCTGGTTGACACTTGAGAGGCCAGAAAAGCAGCCCTGCTCTCATGAAGTATTGTCTTTGAAGAGGGAATTCCAATTTGGTCTCTATTTATCTCGACATGTGCTTCTGATGTGCTGGGAAAACTACTGGCCTTTCCTCTGCCAGGCCTTTTTGAATAACGTTTCCTCCGCAACACATCTCCCAGTCTCCTGTAATGTGAAAGTTCATACAATCAAGAAACCTATTGTATGTTATTTGTTGGGTGAACAATACACATTGGGAAAAACTGTGCCCAAGGTCTAAGGTATGGCTCAAGGCCACAAGCAAGGGACATTTTTAAGAGAGGAGGAACAAGTATTAATTGTAAATTAGATGCAAAAATACTACTTTTGATAACATTTTTGATGTATACCATTACTAAATTAAATGCAAGTCTTTTTATAGAGATATATCTGACCTGGTAACTGGTAATGACTGCGCATTTTCTGTCGCTCTCTGTCCAGGGTTTTCAATTTCACTAGTATCTACCAGGCACTCTGATGAGCAGTTTTTTCCTGATAACTTTGATTTAGTAGCCAAAAGACCATTGGCCAAATCTCTAACTCTGTGCATCACTCCTTCCCTTCTGAATGATACATGAAAAACATCCGGCATTTTTTGCATGACAATTTCAGCCATTTGAAGAGCATTAGTTATGACTCTCAAGTCATTTGATTGAAGCATTCCCCCTATCAAGCTGGAGATGGGGTGTCTTTTAAGAACCACTCCCAACAGATCAGGAGGGGCATGACACAGCACCCTCAAAATAGCATTCACACATTTGTGTCTCACTGCAGGTCCAACAGAAGAGCTGAATATCTTGTATAAAGCAGAAAACATAACACAAGTGTACGATGAAGCTAGCTTGGTATCTTCACATAAAACAACTAAACGTTCATCACTCTTGGTGATTTTTGTTTCCTCTGTCTTAGACTGTGCTGTAGATGTTTCACTTCCTCCTGGACATCGCTGTATCTGTCTTGAAGTACCTGTGTCTTCATTTGTCTGTAGAGTGAAAGTAACAGCATACAGTCCACTTTGATTCAAATTCTACAAGATTGACAAACAGCCTTAAATAACTTCAAAACCCTCAAGAAATAAAATTTTGTACAATTCAGACTTAGTTTTACAATGTTGTGTAAGGTAATATTAAAATCAATATTTATGAGAACACAATAGTATAAAAAAAGATCTGAGTCCACTTAGGAAACATTAACCAAATGCAATTGTCATTCTACATTGAGACAAGTGAAGTACTTATATAAATTGAAAAGTTACACCATTTACTACATGTAGGTTCATTATTGAGGAATTTCATGCAAAACGCTAGAATCACTACAACAATTTCTTTTCAAATCTAATTTTATGACCAAATTTTTAATTAGGTACATAATCTCGGGATACCTGCTGCATGCTGTTAAAGTCAACAGTGTAAGTTCTTCCCAGTGTAGTGAGAGTAAGCTCATCCTCTCCACTCTGGTATGCAGCCTCAATAATCTTGCTGTCAATCCATGAATATGTGTGCCACAGTCCCCTATCATCTCTCCACTGCCACAGTCCTTGTTCAGCCTTCTGCTGTGGTTTGCACAGCAGAGCATCAACTGAGAAGATACCTGTAATCAAAGCTTCAGACTTAGACAAGAGTACCTCACTATAAACCTGCACTGTGAGCTGCCACAAATAGGGAAATCATCCACCTAATGTAGTAAGCCTGCTAAGGAAGAATTGTACATGTTGCAAGACAAACATTTCTCAGTGATAAGTTGAGAGGCTTTCACAAGAACTTTCAAAATAACACAGCCATAACTATCAATTATGTTTACCCAACTGTGTACACTGCAAGAACTTACCATCTGATGGCAAATTTGGTAGAAGTTCACTGTTGAGAAAAGTGAAATCAACTGTTTAGTCTTAATTTCATGGTAATCTGTGAAACAAATTGGATCTGAGTTAATGTATCAAGAAAGGTTATAAGAAATCCTTTGAAGAGGGAAATATAGTAGAAGGTCACTACCTCAAACTGGCTAGGGAAAAGAAAATCAGCTCGAAGAATTTTTAAGTTGATAGTGAATGACAGGAAAATGTCACATTTGGGAAAAGTTTTTGTTAATGTGAGGCTCAAGTTAAACGATTTTGATTTTCTAGCTAACAGATGTAATTAATGAAAAATGTGTAAAATTAATTTCTGAAAACAAACCTGATAAAAGAAGTTATTTCAAAGAATTCTTGTGGGCTTCTTGACAACAACTACAAAAAGAAATAATTTGTTACAAATTAAAGCATTATAAATTATAGTGACTGAAAGACATCTAAAATCTTTTCCCCATGGTATGAAAGTCAGATTTTTTAATTACATCACCCATGAAGGTTAGAGTTCTTGCTTTATATGCACACTACAGACACACTTCATTTCATACAAATCAAACTAGCAACATAAATTGCATTACAAAGGAAACTTTGCAGAATCAAAAATGGTTTGAAGACAAACGAAACACTTGTACCTCAGCATTCTCTACCTCTCCAGGTTCTGTGGTGCCCAGCAATAAATACAGAATTGTATCCGACACATCTGAAACAATTTAATATAGTTAGTCAATAACTTTTAATTTTCCTTGTCTGGAAAGGACTGAAACCAATTTTCAGGTTAGCTAAGAGACACAGTCTTAACCTGGCACAGTCACTGTAAGTAAACAAATAACCTTGGGCAGTTTTTTATTTTCATTACTGCCACTTTCAAATAAATTAAGGATCACTTTTCCATACTTTATGTCAGGAAAAAAAAAAAAGAAATCCCAGATCACACTATTTTGATATATTTCCAACCACTGAAGTTCCATTTTTAAGTCATTAAATCACATACTTTGCCTCAGAAGCTGCACAGCTATCACTGGACTGTTGGAACACAACACAGCCAACATACGCACCACCATCACGAAGGTGCTAGTACTAATGACTGGAGGGGCCATCATAAGCTATAAAGTAGTATCAAGTGAAGAAATTAGATATGTTACTTCTTTAAAAGCTGGGCTTTTACCATGAGTTGAAACTGACCACCCAGAGCATTTTATAAAGACATCAAGAATAATATCTTCATTAGAACTCTCATCTTGCAAATAGGGAATTAAGAAGCAAACTGGTTGGGCAGTTTTTATTAACAAGGAATGCTCTATGAATGAGCTAGTATGGCCTCCTAGTTCCAACCAAAAGTTAAGCAACTATAAAATTTAATTTTTTAAAAGTATACACAGTACTTGACCCTTCTGTCAAATTAAGAGATAACGACTTGGTGGTAGATATTTATAGCAAAAAGGTATCACACAAATGGCTGTTTTTTAAGAAGTACAACATAATATATCAGTGACCAGACTGTGATTGAGACTTAATTAACATTTGAGAGATTGAAGAGAGTTTATTTGACATGACTTGTACACATTCCTCAGCTGAGAATGTACCGGTATATATCCATGACCTCAAGGATAAGCCAAAGGGATTAAAAGAAAAATTAATTCTTACCAACTGTTGCAAGTTATTAAGCAGGCCATGGGCAGCCAACTCTTCCAGATGTTTCTGGAAAACAAAATAGTGTACTCAGAGTAAAAATTAATGCATCAAATCATTTTTTTGCAGATCACAGAACAAGGAAAAATACTTTTAATTATTTATGTCTAATGCTCATGACACCACAAAATAGCACCACCTTTCATTTGACCACAAGCTAAGAGAAATTTATCATCTTTCTCAAATTTTTATACATCTATAACACAGTAATCTCGTGTGTGGGAAATTAATGTCTCCTACCCCAACCCTGCAGGAGACAGGACCTCCATTTATTCATCCCTATCCGAGAAGACTAGAATATCTAACCATTTCTTGATGTTATAGAAAGGTAGCAAATTCTTCTCCATTATTTTAAGACCTTGAGTGTTGGTCCGGCCGGGGCTCGAACCCTCAACCTCCCGCACAACAGTTCAGCGCACTATCCTTTGGGCTAATTGGGCGGCAGTACCAGTTAAAATCACTGAAGTCTACCTTCTGTTACACTGTATCTCAAGTGTGGTTCTCACTACCTCTAATGTGAGAACCATACTTGAGATAACAGAAGGCGGAGTTCAGTAATTGACCTTAATTTCATGTTTGTGGTTTAAGGTACATTTGGCAACTACCACTATTTAGCATGTGAGCATTACAATTACGTTTGAAGTAATGTGTTTTAAGTTTCCTGAGCACTACTGCTCATTGACCTGTTATCTTAACAGCACACTCTCTAGCTCCTAATAGAAAAAGGAAAACATGTTTCAAGTAGAAAGTGTTTAATGAGTCTAACCTCATTAGTCTGAAAGCTATCCACCAGTCGAGCAAATGCCACAGAACAGCTCTCAACAGACTTTTTATCCTGAAAATGTCCATGTTAACAATTACAAATGAAATGATGAGCCTCCACACTAAGAACATACATATTAGACAACACCTAAAATATTTTCCAGTTAGGAAATTCGGTTCATCTTACAACAGTCAGTCAAAAAAAAAGACCAAGAATATGTCAGTTTCTACATTGCCACAACCATGCAAATGTGGAGGGACTGCCACCTGGTTAATTTAATTGCTTGGGCACTGGAATTCCACACAAAAGGCCAGAAATCCCATAGATAACTTACAAACATGTAATTGAAGTAAATGAGCTGCAAATGGTTTGACAGTCTAGTTTCCTTGTACGTGACAACTCCACGTCACAAGTGTAGTTGCTACATGGACACTTGATTGATATAATTATGGATACTAGAGGATGTTACAGCAGACACACGCATATTTAGGATGAGGGCAAAATGCTCATGGGGACTCACTGCAACTATTGGGCCTCACAGTTAAAAAACACAATTATCATCAAGTTTGCCAAAGTCCATCATAATTATGTGATTTTGTTGAAGTCTACTAAAACCAACATCATTGACTAAGTTAATAATGATTTACAATTACTGCAGCAATGATTTGATTAAGTGCCCAGGGCTCTTATTTACTTTTGGTACCTGAAGGGGGGGTGGTTACTTGAGTTATGGGTACTTAATACAGAAAGCATGGTTTGAAATGTTTGAGAAACAGCAGATGGTGCCAAACACAGCTTTGACATTTATTTAAAAAGTCTCGTGAAGACTGGAGAACCATCTTATTGTCCCTGGATCCTTACTGGCTAGAAGGAATTGCCAAACAATTGTTACAAAATTTTATGACAAAATCATTTGTTTGAAGGAACAGTGCATTCACATGGACATAATAGCTTACAGACTGACAAGAAGACCACTGTTTTTGTAATGAGGCTTTAGGTGAAGTGAAGAACCATTAACCTCAATGTCCCTGTGCTCTAACAGAATAGGGCTGCTTACTAGAATAGAGGGCACTTGTTGGAATGACATTGCTTACTCAGTGGGGGTGCTTACTAGAATAGAGGGCATCTGTTGGAATGACAGTGCTTACTCAGTGGGGGTACTTATTAGAATAGAGGATGCTTATTAACCGGTAGATTGGGTGTCAAAACTGGGGCACTAAATCAAATCATTATAAAAATGGATCACCTTCAGAAAACCATTAACAACAGAAACATGTTCAGAATAATCTCTATGATTTGACCAAACATATAAGAAATCAGAAATTGAAGGAAAACCACCATGTATAGTTAAGTTTACTTGTATCTGATTGTCGTGTTAGTATTCAATAAGAAAATGTACATCTGGTGTTCAGTATTTCAAGTTTCATCATTAAGACCCTAACCTGGTGCTGTAACCTGCCACTTAAAACTGGAATGGAATCTGCAACAAGATGAAAGTCACCCACACCAATGCTGTGGCAACAATTGGCAGCAACAGATAATGCTGACCTCTGAAAATATATGCAAAGTCATTCATTAAGGTAACGCCTGTGTAAAAAATTCTTAAATAATTAAAAAATACAATCTCAGTAGTGTTTTTCCTTTCCCTGGGTTCTTTATGATACCAAAATTATCACCACTATGGATGGATCTCTCATAAGCTATGAAGAAATGCAGTGTTGCCATGTAGTAGTAGGTATTATTATCCAACTGTGCTTCGTAGAGAACAAATAACACACAAGATGAGTGCAAATATCACTCGATATTTGTACTCCAGAAATATCCGCGAAATTCACCCGCACTGAAATAACAATTTGGCGTGTTGGTATAGGTAATCGCATGGGGCCGAGTAAAATTAAGGATTAATATCACGCGTGTTTTCGGAAGTTGCAGAGATTGCCTTTGTCGTTGCGCGACTTGGGCAATTTCAGCAACTTCTGAAAACACAAGTGATATTAATCCTTAATTTTACAAGGAACAAGTAATTTTGCCTGGGGCAATTACAAAAATTAAGAAAAAATGCCCTCTGTCTTGACCAATCACAATTCAGTAATTTTGCCCCTTATATGATAAGATATTAAATCTCTTATTAGACATTTTGTTGTGTAGTATCACTTTGTATTTTTACTCATTGTTGGTATTTTGACTTGCCCTACAGGCTCATCAAAATACAGCACAACTAGTAAAAATATTCAGCGACACTACACATCAAAACATCTAATAAGATATATGTATTTTTGTAGTATTAAGTATTTAGACAGGGCACCATCATACAGAAAATTCAAGTTCCTTAATACACCTAACAACAAAGGAAAGCTCACATAATCGCTCAAATGAAATACTCGTGCATGGTTTAAAATGTAGTGTGTGAAAAAATAAATTTTTCGGCCCTTGGGCCATTCTGTACCTGAGCAGATATTGAAAAGAAATCCAAGTACAGAAGACAGGCTGACATTCCTCCCTGAGTCAAGAAAACAACAAACAAGGTAAATTGCATTATAAAATGCCCCTAAAATCACAGAAACAAAACATTTTCTTTAAATGATATACACTTACTGGTAATCAAGGCCTGTGTAATAGGTAATTCTTTAAAAATAACCAGACATCTCAATTGCTTTGATTAATTTCTTTCTTTTAACTTGCAAGTTTCGCAGAATCAGAGTAAGAAGAAAAGGTCAACACTCTACTCGCAGCGCATCAACTGCCATCTAAATGCATGACTTGTATATTGTTGACACATTATTGTTACATTAATAAACATCATTGCTCTAATTTTCATCTAGTTTGAACTGGAAGAGTCTCAAGTTTGATTCACATGCCTTCAGATGCATGCCTTCTGAACAAATCTTTTTTTTTTCTATCTAAAACAAATAAACAGCTAAAATGTAAACAGACTTTACATTGTTCATTTACATACTGTGCAGCCATAATCATCAGGTGTGGTTATACTGGGTAGTTCACTCATCATGGTAAATGACCCATTCATCACACAGATAGCATTTAATGAGCAGATCCAATCTATTTTCTGCCACTCATTTGACTACCACATTCTAACAAACCCAAGCATATCACAGATGGCAAGTAATAAATCTATGGCAGTATATTCGGCCCACATGTGTAGCTCCACAGGATGATCTGTATTGTATCATGAAAAATCCAAATGACGATGGTCTTTGTAACCCCACCTGACAACTTGGGTAACTTCAACATGAGAATACTTACAGCTTGCAAGATAGCTTTTCCATGTCTTCTAGACAGCATTGCTAGGGCAGTGAGAGCTTGCTCTGCAACATCCATACACTGGATCACTTGTAGCTAGGACATGGCAAAAACAGTTATTACAAGAAGACTAGTTTTAATAAGAGATAAGAGATGTGCATTTGGTCTGTGTTTCCTGAACTCTAGGATATTTGCTAATGATAATAATAAATCCTCCTTGAAGTGCATAAATAGGGAGGTTCATGTTAATTCTTTTCAAGCATTCTCTCATTCTGAATACCAACCCACCGAGAGCAAGAAAGGAACAAGAAATGAACACAGGGTTCTTGTTAAGAGCCACAAACCAGCCATTTTTACCGGCTGTTCAAGTAAACATTACTGGCTATTTCACTGAAACCCAGGACTGAAGTATTTACCATAGCTATCCAGCAATTTTTTCAATCTTTTGGAAAAATATTACTTGTCTCCTTCCGACCAATGCTGTGAAGATATCTAACACATGTTACCCATTTGAAAACACATCAAATGTTGAAGAAGTCCCACTTTTTCTTTTTTTAACCAAATTCACTCCTCACAGTCACCACACAAAATTCCTTCCACCATGTTTCCTTTCCATTCTTCTCATGACCGAACAAAAAGGCCCAGCATTTACTGGGCCTTTTTGTTCGGTCACGGTTGACAACATCACGGTTGACAACATAGCATCCATGTGAGCAAAACCTGCCCTAGACTCTGGTGAGGGCCTTTACAGCCTGCACACCCCCAGCATGCGGGGAAGGTGGGAAGTTTCCTGCTATTTTTTATTTTTTACCTCCTATGAAAAAACTTTGCAAGAACCCGGTGTACAGGTAATATTTTAAATCAAATCTAAAAACATCTTTGAGCTTTTCTTTACTTCATTAATGTTACCAGTATTTAAAGAGAGAGTATAATTGTCGGGCAAAGAATTCCAAAGTTTTGGGCCAATTACAGAAACAGAATGAAGTTTAAGGTTCAATGTTAGTCCATGAATGGCACAGTTTTGTAAAGCATAGAAGCTCACGCGATGCATTCAAAGTTGAGAGAACTGATATTGTCGGTTAATGATTTTTCCATTTTGTTAGGTCCAAACTATCATGAACACATCCCCATTTAAAAATGTACTTCACCATTTTAAAATGTACTTGACATTTCAGGTATCTTAGTTCCTGAATGAGCCAATCAGATCTCAAATGCATTTTTAATGAGTTCTCTGGGAACTAAGTTCCTGTGTCAACCAATCAGATTTGGTTTGTAATATGGACTTTGCTCTTTAGGAACTAAGTTCCTCAACAAACCAATGACATGGAAGAATACATGACGTGACATTTCTAAATTAAGATTCGCCTGTTTAATTTATGTCGACACTAAATAGAGCGGACAACAATGTTACACTTTGGAAATGAGTCGAATACACGATGGTCTACACGGCAACGAAAAGGCATCTGATACTACACAATTCTGTAAAAAATGCCACAGCGGTTTTGCCGCGCTTTTTACCAGCGCTAATACATATATCTTGTTAGTAGTTTTGTTGTGTAGTATCGCTGATTATTATTACAAGTTGTGCCGTAGTTTGACGAGCCCGTAGGGCGTGTGAAAATACAAATAACGAGTAAAATTTTTACTCAGCGATACTATACAACAAAACGTCTAATAAGTTATTTATTATCCAACACGCCAAACTGTTATATATATGTTGTTCAGTGCGGGTGAATTTCGCGGATATTTATTTACGGGGAGTGCGTGACAGAAGTATGCGAAGCAGTACCAAACTGGCGCGTTGTTTTGTTGCTGTTTCTATTTTCTTCGATGAATTAAAGGAAGAAATTTCCTGGACGTCGAGCTGTTCTTCTTCATTTGATTCATCTAGTAAACTTAGATCTATATTTGCCAGCCATTCTGACTCTTCGTCGTCGGATGTATGATTCAAACTGGCTGCTGTTTTGTTTTTCGTCATTTAACTACAAATCCACCGTCATTTAACTACAAATTCTCCGCTTGCGCGATGCGAGAAAATCTGTTTAACCGATATTCTAGAGTACAAATACCGCGTGACATTTGTACTCAACCAATCGTTTCGTAACATTTTCAACGCTGTAGTGTATGTCTAAAGGGCAGAAATTTCCTCTCCGACGCTTCAAATGCGTTGTTTATATTGTTTCGGAAAAGTATTTCGCTACGCTTCAATGATCTCGTCTCGGATTGGTGAAAAAATGACAGGTGTATTCATGCGTAGAAATGAACTTACACTTGCGAAACGAGATGTAATCGGCGTTGAGTTTCTTGTTTTCCTCTTCTCTCTCGTGAGTTGACAAAATCCATTCCCAAAGAAAAATTAGGCAGATCTTCATCGGCGTATGCGCCTGTTGCCATGTCTAGTTTAACTGTTTTACGGAAGTTTTTCCCGGTTTTTAATGAAAAATGCTGAAGTCACTCGCGCGAAAAAAAATTGTCCCGAGGGATTTGACGTCACCAGCGTGACTCAGTGGGAAGCACGCTCGCGCAATTGAGATTGATTGCACGACTCTTAGGGCCTGAATACATGAGCCGAGCTGGCCCGGTTAGCCGGGCTGATTTCTTTTGTTTTCACGCTTTGGCGAACACCAAAACAAAAGAAATCAGCCCAGCTAACAGGGCCAGCCCGGCTCATGTAATCAGGCCCTTAGAAGCTATGTTGTAATAAGCAACATAAACCGGTCTAAAAACTTATCGCAAGAGCAACATTGCCGGGGGAGACTGTTTTGACTTGTGTACATCACCTTTTCAAAACGTACTTGACATTAAAGGTATCTTAGTTTCAGAATGAGCCATTCAGATCTCAAATACATTTTTCATGAGGTCTTTGGGAACTAAGTTCCTGTGTCAACCAATCATATTTGGTTTGTAGTATCAACTTTGTTCTTTAGGAACTAAGTTCCTCAACAAACCAATGACATGGAAGAATGTATGACATGTCATTTCTAAATTAAGGTTTGCCTGTTTTATTCATGTCAACACTAAATAACACAGACAACAAATTGAATTTATAACATGGCAGAGCCGCGCAATCAAACTCAGTATCTGTAAGCGTGCTCCAGATCTCCATAGCACACGCTGTTGGCGCCTGCAAATGGCTTCGCCAGAATTTTTTTTTTTTCGCGCGAGCGGCAAATTTGTGAACACGGTGAAAAATATTATACTTCGCGACAATAATGGATAAAAATAGAGACTCGTCCCACCAATCCCAAAACGAAGACAATTTTGCGACCTTTTCCCTTTGGCTAGAATTCTTAACCGAGGCAGAAAAAGAGAAAAACAACGGAAAACGAGACTCGGCATCAGCGCTGTCACGATTCGCTTCACTGAACAAACACTTCTAAGATAGTGTTGTCCGTTATTCGTGTCGGATTTCGGATGCAAAATTTCACCGGCTACGTTATAAAACAATTGGTTCATGCTTTTAGCTGTGCACTATCGACTTATGGAGCACTTGGGTTTTTCTTCCCAAGGAATTCAGTCCTCAGAAAAATAGTTATCTCCACCCATCTTCGCTTAGCTTCATCTCGGGTAAGATGTCTAAAAGAGATGTTGCCTCATTTCGCGCCATGAAGTAAATTTTGGCGGGGAATAGACCGTGACCGCTGTTCTTTTTCGTGTTTCGTGTAAGTTCATTTCTACGCATGAATACACCTGTCATTTTTTCACCAATCCGAGACGAGATCATTGAAGCGTAGCGAAATACTTTTCCGAAACAATATAAACAACGCATTTGAAGCGTCGGAGAGGAAATTTCTGCCCTTTAGACATACACTACAGCGTTGAAAATGTTACGAAACGATTGGTTGAGTACAAATGTCACGCGGTATTTGTACTCTAGAATATCGGTTAAACAGACTTTCTCGCATCGCGCAAGCGGAGAATTTGTAGTTAAATGACGGTGGATTTGTAGTTAAATGACGAAGAACAAAACAGCAGCCAGTTTGAATCATACATCCGACGACGAAGAGTCAGAATGGCTGGCAAATATAGATCTAAGTTTACTAGATGAATCAAATGAAGAAGAACAGCTCGACGTCCAGGAAATTTCTTCCTTTAATTCATCGAAGAAAATAGAAACAGCAACAAAACAACGCGCCAGTTTGGTACTGCTTCGCATACTTCTGTCACGCACTCCCCGTAAATAAATATCCGCGAAATTCACCCGCACTGAACAACATATATATAACAGTTTGGCGTGTTGGATAATAAATAACTTATTAGACGTTTTGTTGTATAGTATCGCTGAGTAAAAATTTTACTCGTTATTTGTATTTTCACACGCCCTACGGGCTCGTCAAACTACGGCACAACTTGTAATAATAATCAGCGATACTACACAACAAAACTACTAACAAGATATATGTATTAGCGCTGGTAAAAAGCGCGGCAAAACCGCTGTGGCATTTTTTACAGAATTGTGTAGTATCAGATGCCTTTTCGTTGCCGTGTAGACCATCGTGTATTCGACTCATTTCCAAAGTGTAACATTGTTGTCCGCTCTATTTAGTGTCGACATAAATTAAACAGGCGAATCTTAATTTAGAAATGTCACGTCATGTATTCTTCCATGTCATTGGTTTGTTGAGGAACTTAGTTCCTAAAGAGCAAAGTCCATATTACAAACCAAATCTGATTGGTTGACACAGGAACTTAGTTCCCAGAGAACTCATTAAAAATGCATTTGAGATCTGATTGGCTCATTCAGGAACTAAGATACCTGAAATGTCAAGTACATTTTAAAATGGTGAAGTACATTTTTAAATGGGGATGTGTTCATGGAAATAATGTCATTATTGCTATTATCATCATTTTTTTTTTAATAATTATTATTTTCATTATTCAAATTAATCTTGCAACTTACTTTCTCTATGAACACAGGTACTGCTTCAACTACAACAGCAGTTGATCTGGGCAGAGCTTCCATAAGATAGGTTAAGGCACGACAGCCGTGATTCATCTTTGATAAAATATAAAAAAAATCCCCAAAAATTCATGTACAGAAGAATCAACAAAGATGAACACAGTGTGTGCATAGTTCAAAGAAATTAACTGTAAGTTAAAATCAAACTAAATGCTGTGCCTACCATATCAAAGTTATGCTCCATTGAAAGCAAGTTTACCTGCAAAGGATAACAGCCTTGGTCAAAAGATAACCTACCACCCATTTTCAATTAATCCTTTAAAAGTGTATCAGAGAGTAAAAAACCCAAACTTAATTGCTAAATAAATGCACACATACTTGCAAGCTATCCCTTTTTCAGCCACTTTAGCAGGAGACCAAAACTACCTGAAAGTCTCCCATTAGTTGAAAAACTCTTGGGTACTGTACACTAATTTCCACATCATTGTAATTTTGGTAACTTTACTTCAATTTGCTATGGCTTGCTTGTCTACCAGACACATCAGCAAGTTGACTTGAGTCTCAAGCTTGTCAGCCACACTGGCTACAATGTATACTCTGTATACACAGTGTTTACACATGGTGTAGTAAGAAATAAGTCACTACTCACAAGTGCTGGCACAACTTGCTTCACAGGAAATCCAACAAGGCTTTCTTCATTACCCATTACTAAAAACTACAAACACAAACACCAAAAAGATACATCAAGTCTTTTGAGTCTTTTACACTAATTTTTGCAGCACTTTGATATCAAGGTACACTGTAGTTCAGAACAATTTGATTGTTTCTGCACAAGCCAAAAAAATCCATTTTTTTATTCTAACAAAATTTTTAAAAATGCTGTGTTTTCATACACTGAAATCAGTGTTTTCATACACTGATTTCAATTCAGGAATCATTTAAGAGTTGGAGCATATAAAAGTGAAATTAAGGGCTTGTCAAAAATCATTATAGAAATGTCTCTTGTTCTTGCGATCTTGGGGGGAAGACTTTCAATGTGCAGTGATGATAGGAATTTGAATTATAAAAAAGTAAATGAGACATCACAGTCAAACTGAGAATAGGTTGTAACAAAATTTTACATTATTTTTTACTGTGCATTATTATAAGGCTGTGTCTCACAAGGACTGGGAACTACCGAACTCACGAATTTGATTGGCTGAAATCAATATCGAAAGCAGTCTAGATTTTCCCATCTAGACTGGCTTCTAGACCGGTCTAGAAAAAAAGGTTCAAAGAATATAAAAAATTGGCATACAAGACACAGCCATATAATAAACATCTTATTAACCAAGCTAGGTCGGTCCATATGGGAGAATCTTGACCTCGGTTGCTGGTACAGACCTCACTGCGTTCGGTCTGTACTGGTGACCTCGGTCAAGATTCTCCCATACAGACCTCCCGCTCGGTTAATAAGAACTAAGTAATATTGAATTGATGGTGAATTTATTTTTGTCAGCAATCACAGAAAGAGAAACAAAATCCAATGTTTCTAAACAACAGAGGAGCATGGAATTTACTAGTCAGAGCAATCTAGACTTCCTGTATCATACCTGGCACATTTCAATGACAGACTGAAGCTGTTGTCCTTCATCAGAAGACTGGATCCCTGCCAACATCTGTTGGACTTTACCACCTTTGCATTGAAAGCAAATGTTACGATGTAGGTATAAATTAAAATATATATTATCATCTTTAGAAAGAGGATTACCCAGGATCATTGTAAGTAGCATCATAGTTAGTAGCTACTTACTATGGTAGCATACACTCTACTGCTTAATACTGTACAACAAGTATTTTGTCCGACAATTTTCCTTGAAAAATTATTCCTGAGTCATCCTTGAAAAAAAAAACATTAATTAAAAAAAAAAAAACATAGAAAGAAGAGTTTTCTTCAAGTTTGTTCCACTCATTTACCTGAACCAGAGCTGATAGTTCGGTGCAACAGCTGATGCATCCGTGGTCCTAATGAACCAATCAGATGAGAAGGAACACCCCTTGCCTCCAGGAGGGCTGCAGTTCAACAAATTAGAATATTGTTACACTCATCTGTTTGTTTGTTTTTAATTTGGTGTTTTTTTAGTCAAAATATTGGCTACATCATAAAAAATATACAAACATGACATGCATGTGCACTACAAATTCAGACAATTATTTTAAAGATGGGGAGTTGTATCTTGAGTTTAGTGCACTAGGCAATAATCAGAAGGAAGTTTTTCTGCCCGAGTAGAATTTTAAATTTAAGTTTAAATTCTAAAATTCAGAACAATTAGCATGTGACATCACTGTCATACATATAGGTAAACATGTTAGTCAGAAGAATAAACAATTTAACTGCGATGGGAGAAAAAAGCATTTAAACAAACTAACCTTGTAATCTTGATAACTCGCCATCTTTTAACTCCATATCTTCAAGGCTGCCAGAACCCTCTAACTCACTTCTGGAGGCTTCGCCTAAAGGCAAAAAGATTGTGATCGTTCAGCGTAACTGACCCATACAGCATACTTCCCTGACTCTTGCCTGAAAGTCTCTGTAATATAGATAACAATATGGCCCACAAGGATATTTGCCTAAAGAGTTAATGTCTTTAAATCACTATCTTTTCTCAAGCATAGCTTTTATTCTGCTTGGTGGATTTCACCCTTACTGCCTGCTTTGGAGGTTGATGGGAAGCTCACAAAAATGTGATCCTAAAATTGCAAAGCATTACCCTTAGCACTTCATGATAGCTACTTAATCTGAACTTCATCTCTCAATTCATACACTTTAATTTTGAACAATAGTTGCACCAAATCAGGAAAAATTATCCTTAAAATTTGCACAGTGACACAGAAACTATTAATGCAAAAATAAATACCACTAGCAGAAGGAGCAGAATCTTCAGCACTTCCATGAGCTAAAAAGGGAAAACAAAGTAAAGTAACTCAAATGCAACAGGAATAGGACACCAGAAAAGAAATAAAAATGATATATTCTCTGTGAAACCAATGGTGAGAATAATCTTAAATCCAAAAGTTATTGGCTCCCTTCAAAACTAGCTTTTACTTTCTGGTGAAAATGAAAATATGAAAGCTGTCAGGAAAATACTGAAAGTGAGAGTTTTTCCTTTTAGGTAAAAATATCAGCAACTTTCTCCATGCATTTACAAAACTTAACCCCTAAATCTCTCCACAGGTGTCCCAAGCAGAGAAAAAGCAAAAAGATTATTTCATGAAAGCATTATGTATTGTGCGACACGGAGTTAAGTTAAGCAAGGGACTGATGAGAATTTGAAAATCTTATACAATTTAAACTTACTCACTCTTTGTGTTTGTTGTTGTTTTTGGCAATTTCTGCCATTTGGGGCTTGCTTTGCCATCACTATAATTCCTGTTATAAGACAAAGTCTAGGCTGCACACTGCAATTTTAACCCTTGTCCACACGGAGATGGTTCGCCCCCAGAACATTCATCTAATCAGCAATTTTTTTACCCAAAGTTTACAATCTAGGGTCATTGGACCCTGGAAAATGTCTCAATCTCAAAACTCCCTAACCCACTACGCTGAAAACAAGCATTTTCTACTGGCATATCCAAGTTTGCTTTTTTGTGCCTATGCTTTTAATGCAATGAATGGACATGGCCACAGATGAGGCTCGGGTCCAAGGTCAATTTTCTCTCTACCGATGGTGGTGTGACCAATTTTGCATTCCTACATCAAAGCATAGGTAAAGTACATAGATTGACCTTACCACCCTGATGGTACCACTCTCGTGAGGCAAAAAAAATACTAATGGGAATTGTTTTCTGGATACAAACAGCCTCTGTGCAGACAATGGTCAAACTGTTGTGAGCAGCCTTAAATTTGTCTAACAGGAATAACAGTAATGGCAATGTAAGCCCTAAACAGTAGAAATCGCCAAAAAAACATAAGAGACACACAAGGAGTGAGTAGGCTTTAATAACCTTATTAAGTGTAAAATGTTCATATTTCGGAATATTTCAAGTTGCAGATGGACCATATTTCAATCACTATGCTATTACTTCTGACATGTTCAAATTCTCAGCAGTTCCTTAATTAAATAGGTAACTTAAAACCACATTACACAACATGTGACGCTGTCATGAAATAATCATGCTTGAGCATTTCCTCTAGAGATGAGTTCTGTGATCTCTCAAGCACATTACTCAATTTAATACAATTTTATTTCTCAGCTTTAAATTTGAATTAAAGTTCTTGACTTTTGATTGTGGTTATTGTTTAAATGCTGATAAAATTAAACAATCATGTAAGAAATTAAAACAAACATGTAAGAAATTAATACCAAAAAACAAAAACAAACTGATTGAACAAACATCTTTACAAAAAATGTCGCATGTTTTATTAAAGAGTCAAAAATCAGTAAATACATTACCATAAATTTACAGCTTTGAATGATTAAAAATTTACCTCCATCTAAAGATCCAGGTTCCTGGGGAGCACTGTTCAAAAATATATACACAATCTAAGTCACGGGCAATACAGAAAGCAATAGCATACATGTACAGTGTAGTTAACTACGTATGCTCTATGACAATGCAATACTATCACTGAGATTTTACACAAAAATGTATATTTTGTAGTTCAATTTAATTTATACTTGGTTCAAATTTTATTTTCCTTTGTTCTCGGTCATGTTAATGAGTTTTAAACAAAGTAAAATAATGAGTTTTAAACAAAGGAAAATAAAATTTGACCCAAGGACAAAATTGAACTACAACATATACTTGGATGTACATTGTTGATACACGTCTATGACTATTTATACACGTACAGTACAGCACCGCACAATACAATACAGTGTAGTACAATACAGTGTAGTACAATACAGTGTAGTACAATACAGTGTAGTACAATACAGTGTAGTACAATACAGTGTAGTACAATACAGTGTAGTACAATACAGTGTAGTATAACACAGTATAGTACAATACAGTATAGTACAATACAGTACAGTACAGCACAATACAGTACAGTACACTACAGCACAGTACAATACAGTACAATACAGCACAGTACAGTCAAACCTTGATTATCCAGACTCATAGCAACTAGACAAAATAGTTCAGATAATTGAGGGTCAGGAGAATAATTATGAAGGAGGAGCCTTTCTCTAATTGCAAAATTATAGACTGTTTATCTTTCATCAAAAGAACAGATTGTTTACGCATCAAGGATGTGATGATCATAAATAAACATTCATGACAAGGTGTAGCTTGTTTATCTTGCACACCACACCAAACAAGCCAACAGAACATTAAATCTCACTTGCCAACAAAGCAACTCTAAGCCAATCAGATCTCATTCAAATGCCTTTTTAAAAGCAAAACAAACTCACCAGCCCTGTACGTCACTTTTCAACAGTAGTTTTAAAAACAATATGGCTACGGATCTTGGTCATGACTAATAAATATTCATGACAAAATTGTGACCAAAGGAAAACTCCGATAACTGAGAAATCAACTGTACTTGAAATTTATTAAAAATGACTATCACTGTTACTAAAATTATTATTGATTACTATTGTTCAGTTTGTACATGCAACTCATCAGGGCTAATCATAAGTAATGATGAATCCAAAGTGAAACATGATGAGAAAGATCACTACAGATACATATTTTTCTGTGCCTAGGAAGTACATTGTTACTGACTGTCTCCTTCAAAGGTTATAAATTCAATTAAAAATAATCTAGAGATCAAGTACCTAATATTTGACAACTTACTTGTCAGCTGACATGCTGGGTGATTGTCGGCGTGTCCACGACTGCTTCTTTCCTGGCCCACGCCGACTGAAACCAAAGGATTTTTTTAATGAAAAAAAAAACATTATCAGACAATGTGCGCACCATTGTACATACTACCATGATTGTTTACAATATGCATGTACATATGTACATTTTAAAATATTTTCTCTGTATGCTAAATGCCCTCTTTCCTCTATTAATAACTTCTCACACTTCCAAATGGAGCGTAATTACTCAATCCATGTTTGTCACTAAAATAATGCCAGCTGCCAGCATAGTTTGGTGGCTGAGAAAGTGAAGATCTTCAGCTGGATTCTGGCCACTGATTATTTGGTAAGGGGAAATAAATGTTTTTTAGGTGATGCATGCATAATCTCTGAGTATCAAGCGTACCGTTGCTGTGAAAAGGTTTGAATGAACCCCAGAATATCTTGTCACTGATTTTTGGTGCCACCACAGCAAGTAAAAAAATTTAACTGAAATCTTGTTTCAGGAAAATTTTGCTATGTCTTGGTTTGCCCTCTTGCAAATATGATAGCTTAATAGACTCGTTTGTTACTAAATCTCTTTTTGAGCCAGCTCAGTTCTTATCCCAACTAACAGACTATTTCCTTAAGAACTATAACCCTGAATACTGAACAGTACAAACTGCAATTCACCCATTAATTATATAGTAGAGTAGTCTCACTACCAAAGCATAAGAACAAAGTGTGTTGATATAATACCCTCACTATTCAATTGTGTACAAGCAATCATAGACTAACCCTGAATACTGAACAGTACAAACTGCAATTCACCCATTAATTATATAGTAGAGTAGTCTCACTACCAAAGCATAAGAACAAAGTGTGTTGATATAATACCCTCACTATTCAATTGTGTACAAGCAATCAATGAGAAAATCAAACCTGTTACTGGCACAAGATCCCGTTGTCTCTTTGAGTCTCTGTGACCGCCTTAAGCCTGTACTAGGCTCAGGCAGGTCACTCCTTCTCCAACTTCGTGATGGTGCACAGGTGGTTCGGGCTGCAGATTGGCTTGGTCCAGCAGACTTATCAGATAATGAAGATGACGACGCAGAGCGTCTTCCACGAGAGGAAGACTTGGAGGAGGAGGATAGGTTACCAATGGCTGATGATGAGGGATTGCTTGGATGGAGAGTAGAGGGTTGAGACGTCACCAAATTACCAATGGCTGTCAAGGAAGGCTGAGGTTGCCTTGATTTGCTGAAAGCAGCAGCAAATGAAGGCACAGCTGTAGGCTTCCTGTTAGCTTCTTGTTTTTCTTGAACTAGTGGACCACTTCAGAGAGAATGAAAATACTATTAACATTATCCACAGCATAGTTAACTATGTCCACAGCTATCTACAGTTGCTGGTGGTAACAGTTGTTTAAAAACTATTTTAAAAAAACATTAATGTCTGCCATTTTTCAAGTTAAAAAAAAAATTGGGAAAACATTATTATATGTAAGTATATGTCTGCAACAAAACTTCAATTTCAAACTAACCAAAATATAAGTTCCTTATCAAGTGCTTGTAAAAAAAAATTCGCTTCATTTCATTAATTTTCCATTAATTTTCAGCTCCCACTTGGAAGAAAAGTCAATGAAAAAGGATTGCATAGAGCACAGTAATCTACATCCTCATTATAATTTGAATATATCAACAAAGTTGAAATGGTAAATTGGCCACCATTACAATTATAAAAGCTGACATTTCGAGCGTTAGCCCTTCGTCGGAGCAAATAGAAGAACTGTGGTTTGTGTGTGCTTTTAAAAAGCACACACAACCCACAATTCCTCTATTCGCTCTGACAAAGGGCTGACGCTCGAAACCTCAGCTTTTATAATCATAATGGTGGCCAATTTACCATTTCAACTTTGTTGATATATTCAAATTATTTCGTTACCCCTACCGACATAGCCCCAAACAGTTTCTTTAGAAACTATCAGCCTTTATACATCCTTATTAACCTAATATGTTACTGACAACCATACATAACTGTAATAGCATTAAAAAATATAATTCTTCTCTCAAAGAAATATTTAAGTAAAAGGTATGTTGTTATTGATATTCACTTCACCTGTGAGTTGAACAATCACTTGTACTGGAACGAGGGCTTGTTGATGCACTACGTGACCTTAAACTAAACCAAGCAGATAAATTATTTATGAAATGCTCTTTAATCATTGATTTATTTTCTGCTGCTGAGCAAATAAAAATTTATATCAGCTCTTCTATGGAGACTTCACATATGTTTTGGCTGAGATCAGTTTTCTGACTGGTAAAATTAAATGTGAGACACCGAAGATGACTCACTTGTATGTGCAGGTTACGGTAGACTGACTTCTTTGTGTCAAAGATGATCGCCTTTGCTGGCTGGGTTTAGATCTGTCAATGGGAAACATCAGTTTACAGTACAATTAATAACATTAAGTGCACAATTTAAAACTTATAAACAGTGGTTAGAATCTGAGATGTGTCAAGTTAATGTTGTTGATGAACAGTTTTTAACTTGAGCCTTTGCATTACCTCTTGTTGTCCACTTCCTTGAGAGTGGTTTGATTGGTTGATCCTTTCCTTTTTCCTTGCACTTTATTTCTGTTGAAAAAATAACTAATTAATAAAAGCATTAACTACAAACTTGCATAATGCAAAAGACATAATAATAATGTTAAGCTGCACCTTAGTTTAATTTAGCCTGTTTAAGTACTGTTACACATAATAGACTGTTCTCTCAAGCAGTTTAGAAGAAGCATGGGCTGATAAGTAAAGTAGAGATTCCCTACTAGTTTCTAGTTAGGTAAAAAGACTTCCTAAAGGTGCTTCTTTTTTTGGTATTTAACACTTAAGAACATAGCCTGTGTTTTCATTCTGTACTTTAACCTCCCCTCTCTTTCCACTTGGCAAGTATTTATGGACCCATAGACCTTAGATTGTTTTCTGACATACTATCTATTGTTAAATTATTGTGATGATGCCTGTTATGGTTGATGCTCATAGGACTGAATTTTGTAACAGGAATTAGTTTGCAGAGCTCCATTGTTTTTACTGTACCGATCACAATTAGATGTTCAAATTGTTAAATGAAAATTCAAACAATCACTTTCCTAACTCCTTAAAAAGTTAAAAATTAAAGTTTTGCATGTTTTCTTTCCCTTAACCTCCTGTTTTGTTAAATTTTGAGACAAATTCTGTCAAGGTCAACATTGTGACAAGGAGGAAATACTTTTTACATGTATTTGATGTATTTGTTGCAACTTTTGCAGCAAGAACACAAATATTGTAAAGACTACCACTTTTATTGAATAGAGAAACACTAGCTAAAGTTGTTGCTCCTAAAGCATTAAAACCATCTGCAAATACAACAGACACCAAAATGCATAATAAATAAAGAGGCTTTTCATCAATGATGGCTCATATAATAAACGGCTGTCTATGACTGCATGTGCCTACTGTTACATAGCTTTACAATGTGCCAACTTTTTTTTCGTCTTCTATTTCCCTTTTCTTTTCCCTTTTCATATCAATTCAGATTTTCTTTAGGAGATATGTTAACACACATGTGTGAACATTTGCTTATGCAGCTCTAACCAACCAGTTGTCAAAAGAGAGTTTCCATTAATCAAAATAAATTTCCCAAATTGTATGTCACATTTTTAATAGCCTGAAAAGTCTAGAAGGTGCTAAGAAAATGACCTTCTCAAAGCAGTTCAATCAGCTTAATTACCAAACAATCCCCCAATATTTTCCTTATGGAATATCAAGCTTTTTTGGTTAAATGTGTGAAATGTTTTTAAATCTTTCCTGTAGTTAAGCTGTGCTTTAACACATCAGTGCAAACAAATATTTTATGATTGTTCAAACTAGAGGTAGATGGCTCAAGTCTTGGGTAAACAGCACTACGATATGTAGATGGGAAGAGTTATGCAAACAAGCATCATTTGGAAATTCTTTGCAATTCGCATGTATTTCTATACATCAAATGTGCAACAAATTTGTTACATTCTGGGAACAATACAATAGGGATATTATTATAGTGGAATGAAATAGTATCTCAGCTGAGTTATCATGCATATGAGCCTAGTTCATGATGTGATTGTCAAACATGTTTGAAGTATAATCAATAAACTCAACCCACACTGCAGAGATCTCTTTGTTTGCTATCACAAAAGGTACTAAACTTCATGCGTATGACTTTAAAATGTGTTGCTAATACATATGCATGCTGTAAAAGGACAACCTCAAACATCAATTCAATTACAACTTGGATGGCTAATGATGTGTCTAAGAGCTCTCCGTTCAAAATAAAAATTGCAAGAAAAGTTATTGCTAAAAAACCTTTTTTCATTTGTTTTAGGAAGCACATACGAATCACCCATTTTAAACACCAGCAGCACAAGCCAATTACACCATGTTCCAGTTGATGTTTGTGTAGTTTACATTGTTCAAGGAACATGAACGCAGATATGTAGCGCTTACCTCTTGCGGCAGGAACTAAAACTGCGACATGTAACAGATGTGAAAGAAGAAAGTAGTAAAGCCCCTTTAAGAATTTAACTCGAGAGCGATGTGTTGTAATCCATCGTGCCAGCCATTGTCCTAAACTTAACTGTGTAATTTTGCTCAAACGTAGAGCCATTGCGGGCTCAAAAGCCATCTAAAGAATACATCTGTTATCCTATCCTTTTCGTTATTTCAGACACTAAATAACCCTGACGCTATGAAAATAAACTTTTGACAAGATATTCAAAGAAAATAAATGAAGCGAACCTTTTTCCACGGGTTACCCCTTGTCCTTCTTGTTCAGAACAATCATCCATCCATGTAAGAACCTAACCAGACAGAATGAAAAGATTAGAAAGTGAAGGAGACGCAAACCTTGAAAATGAAAGTGAATAACTCTGTGATTCAAGTAAATTCAAAGTCGGTGTACCTGTTTATTTGTGACCCTTCCTTCTGACTTGTTTCCTTTGTTGCCCAAGTAGTATTTTATCGCCTAAGTCCTTCCGTTCTAACCTCACTTGCGATATATGAAACACAAAACTCCTCGAGACGGAGCAAGACGACAACAGCAACGGAAGATAAATCCAGCGGTATACTTGTATAGGATAGATAACGATTGATTTACGCAATCACGAAAAGTCATCTCTTGAGTCTCGTTCCACTTGAACGCTGGGTAGACGCCGTAGTTTCAAAGAGGAAGTGCAATGTTAGGAATTCAAATATTGATTAAGTGCAAACAAACCCCGTAAATTGATTTTATGGCATAGTCGATATTATTGCCTTGAGGCTTAGAGGTCCAACAGTAGCTAACAGGAAGTGAGATCGCACCATTGCTGCCTTTCTGATGTCATTTCCTTGGCACCAACCAGACTTTAGTAGGATTCGTGCAGAGGAATTGTTGTTGAGCACAGGGGAAAATGGTTCTTTTCTTATACGAGACAGTGAAAGCATTGCGAATGTACACGTCTTGTCTCTATTGTAAGTATCTTTGGATGTTGGAAGTCACATTTTATGTTAAATGTGTGGCAAGTCTTACAAACCGCTGTTACATCACTGCAGGAAGTAACAAATCGATAATTGTACTAATTATTTGGTAACATTCCTGATAATCGAAACGAAGATCCATTACCTGACCTAAAGATTTTTTTAGATTAAAAAGAATGAGAGAACCTCGACCATTACAGCGCTGAACAGGATCGACTTAAAATACATCATTATTGACAGGAGCTCTAGATCTGCTCATCGAATAGCCTGCATAACCAACTATAATCGATTTTGGCAAGATTTCCATATATAACCCCATACGTTAATTATGCATGGAGTGTCGAAAAGAAACCTTTATATTTAGTCTTTATGAAATGGAATGCATAATTAATATATGGCGTTATATGGAAATCTTTCCAAACCTGTTTGAGAACTTTGACTCTTTGACCCAAAGAGTGATCAGTATCTAAGTACTCTTTATATTACCCTTGAATCAAACTTTTAGGTCACGAGAGTAAACGAAATGATCACAAATTAAAGACACTCTTGATTGTAAAACGAATTCTCCTTGTTAACACCCTAGAAAATGTATGGAAAATATTCATACATGCATATACATACATATAGCTTTATTTAAACCCGGATTTAGGATAGTTCAAGAGAGCTAGTATCTCCAAGTATAATTAACATTTAAGAAATACAGCAAAATAAGAAAAAATATGTATACATATAAAAATTACATGCATATATATCATTGTCTTTAGTCTCATCTACACAGTAATATTACGAATAGCGCATTTAAAAGCAGTGAGAGATTCAGAAGTTCTTATGTTATCAGGCAGCGTATTCCATGCTTGAGGAGCAGCATATCTGAACAATTGTAATCCATAGGAGCTTGTAGTAACTCTTGGTAGACTGAATTTTAGGGTACCTCTGAGGTTATACGCCATTTTTCGTTCTTCCAGTAGTGATTCGAGATATGGTGGAGCAATTTCATAAAGAGTCTTATACGTAGTGACTAGCATGTTCTGAATAAAAGAAGATTCAAGATTCACAGACCCCATTATTCTAAGTAAAGTTTCATAGTCAAGATTACTATTCAGAACTGCCCTTAAAGCCTGCTTATTGAGTTGTTCCAATTTGTCTTTACAACATTTACTACAAAAGTGCCAAATGTTCACCACAATAATTAAGAGCAGGTAAAATAAAGGCATTATATAACCTTTGCTTGATATTATCACCGATAAGATGCTTAAATCTTTTCACAACTGATAATTGTTTGTTAACCTTGCTACAAATAGATGAAATATGCTTGTCAAAACAGAGTTTGGAATCTATATTAACTCCTAATAGGTCAACATCATCACACTCTTTATTTGTTGTCCAGCAATTCATAGTGATGTTAGGGTGTATAGGGTTATGACAACCAAATTACCAAACGCAGGGTGACTAATCAATCACACTTAATGAACACTGTTTGAATGTTGCAGCTTAAATGCCATCACAGCAAAACTGAAGTGAATTGAAAAAAAACTGTTACAGTGAATTGACTGATAACTCCTTACATGTTCTTGACTGCATGTTGCATATTGGAGAGACCAGCCACTTCAAGGGAATTATAAATCTAACATCACACTTTGTATCCCTATTATATGTGTACAGCTGATTCCAAAGTGTTAGTTATATGCCAATAAATAAGATAGGTGCTTTCTTTTATAATGTACAAACTAAAGGGAATTTTTGCAACAAATTAATAAGGAATAATGCTTTTTAGAAAGGAAAAAACTGCATGAGGAATTGTGATAGGGAAATCTAGTGTAATATTTTATACTCAACTCTTTTTTTTAAAGATAAGCTGATGGGTTGTATCTTTTAATAGGCACGAGGGCAGAATTCATCATTATAGAATTTTGAGAGAAGAAAGCAATGGCAACTTTTACATGCAGGTCAGTAGATAATAAAGTGTGCCATGATCATGTACGTTTCTTAGTGAGAAAGAAGACATTCATTAGACAGAACTTCTTCTCTAATTTATGATGTTTATTATACTCTGTGTTAATGTCCTGTTACGTGCATGAATGACCAACAAATGTCCGCTAACAAAGCATATATGAAAATAGACTCCCGAGTATGATATACGGCACGCAACAAAAATGTAACAACAAGCAGTTACCCATTTTAACCATTATTTGATTAGTTTTACATTGTTTAATCTACTTAGGTTAGAGATTAAGTTAAGCAGTTCATAAAGCAGGCTTACAATCCTTTATGCCGTAGAAGTGTTCATCGTCTTGATCAACCTCTAATTCCAACTTCCACCGACTGAAAACAACAGCGCTTGGCTTTCTTGATTCATGGCTTTCTTTCCGTGTACACAAACTCTTGCAGAGGACTCCATAGTAAACTCTGTATTCTCTATCTTCTTCCTCTCTCGACTATCGTATTTCTCATCTCTTTCCTCTCTCCAGATATCGCAAGGTCAAAAGGTCATAGCCTTGTCACATCATAGCTTCCACAACTTCAGTCAGCCGGCCACGAGGGTATGCCCTCGGGCAAATCTCCTTTTGTACTTCTCACAAGCCAGCTTTTATACGTTTACTTTAGTTATCTAGAATGTTCTGTTACTATTTATAGCGTATTACAAGTTGTACTATTTTTGGAAACTGCTGAGTCACATGAAAGAAGTTTCTGGAATATTATAGATTATAGATAATTCTAGAAAAGTCTGGGATTGCGTGACAGATTCAGTAAAAATAATTCGATCCTCGTAACAGTCCATATATAATTAAATGTTATTTTGTATTGCGTGATGAATATCAAAAGTTGGCTCAGCTCTAGTTGATGGGTTTGGGAGTTTAAAATGTGTTAAGCAGGAATGCAATGAGTAAGGGGTAGCAGGAATACTTCTGCACCCCTCAAAGGATATCAACTAACGCCCTAGATAACCCAGCTATGCTGCAGGAACTTCAGGAGACAATCAACCAGCTGAGCTCTAGTGCAGGACTTAGAATGGATTGCTAAATTCCCCAGAGCTTTAGAAAGCAGAGAAGCACCTAAATTTTTAATTTAATGTGCCAGTATTGTCAGTTAGTAACAGGACCCAGTTTAAGGTTCTTCTAGGTTGTATTTAGCTGACTTTTCAAGCAATTATGAACATTAGTATTAATTTAGGCATTCAAGGATCTTATTTTACCTCATGCATATCATATTGAAGATTTTTATTTTTGTAGGGATTGATTTATCTTAAGTCTAAGCAACTGCTATTCCTATCTTTAGCAGTTGTGAACTAATCAGAATTCAAGGGGTTTTTTATGCACTAAAATTAAGTTATTGATAAATCATCTATCTCTATCTGTCTCTACTTTATCATAATTATATAAGTCAAGTTTACAAAAAAACATTTAATATACAAGTCTGCATTTATCACTGAATAGGCTTTTGGATATCTGTTTACTGACCTTTACTAATAACAAATAAATGGTTACATTTTATGCATAATGTTGTGGCAACATAAGCTCTATGATTTAGTTTGTGTGGTTTGTTTCTATTGTTCTGGATACAACTTTATTTACTGTTTAAAAACTGATGTCTCAGGGGATTTCAAACTCTCATAATCAACAACCTTCATTTGCCACAAAGATGTCATAAGGTAGATGTCCATAAACCTTCTCTGTTCAGAGACCCAAGCAGTTTCCTAAGGAAAAAGTTTGTGAGCTTTGATAAACAGATAATGATTAAGGGCAAATATGCAATGGTAATAATAAGAATATTTATTACTTCTGTTGCGCCTTTTCTATACAATATTCAAAGGCGCATCACAACACTTTCAGCAGTTTACAATCACCAATCAAAGGAAACTTATTTGAAGATGCCTCCTACCCTCCTACTCCTACTTAATAGATGCAGGAGACACAGGACCTATGGTTTATTCATCCTTATCTGAGAAGACTAGAATGTCAATCTGTTTCTTGACATTATAGAAAGGTAGCACATTCTCCTCAGTCATTTTAAGACCTTGAGTGTTGGTCCGGCCAGGGCTCGAACCCTCAACCTCCTGCACAACAGTCCAGCACTCTAACCAATTGAGCTAACCGGGAGGCAGCCACAAGTCAAATGGATGTTATTTTGTTCAATTAGTACCCTTCAAACAATTTTACAATGTGTAAGATAAATTAATATTGTTGGCAAAAAAATCTAAGGGAGAGCATTACAGGTTGCATCGATGATGCATTTCTAGTAACCAGATGCAAGCAATCACACATTTGGTTCAAAATATGAATGTAACTTGTTTTCATTGCAGGCAGTTCCTGGGGTGTCTCTTCAAGGTTTCAGCAAGTTAGAAGACCTGGTGACATTTTACAGTCAGGGAAATATGGGTCTGCCATGCGAGTTACGGCACCCTGCTGTGCTAGAGGATAAAGATGTTATTGATGATGACTCTGGTAAAACTACCATCTGTAATAATAAGTAGTTATTACCTTTGATAAAGGTATTGTCTGTCCTATATTGTAGAAGATCACAACTTAAAAATACCCTAATGAATTATTGACTTGGTTTGACTTTGTCCACTTCTCATGTTATTGGTTCCAAGCATTTAACCTGAGAAAACTCTAAGTAATTTGATATGCAAGATGATACAAGGCCATTTAATAAGTGACATATCAATTAACAATCACGGCATGGTGCACAATTTCTATGGTTTGCTGTAAAAGATGGAATATTTGCCTTTTCGACTTTCATGTCAATTGATTTTAAGATTGTCATTAAAGCTTTAACTCAATATGTTTGACTTATTTCAGACGATGAAGATGATGATCTTGATGAGCCAGATGGGAAACAGATTGGAAATGAATATGAGTTTCCCTCCCAGTTTATGCCCAATGTAGATCAGTTAGATTCAGGAAGGTACTTTCAATTGCAGTTGAATAACTTTAACATACGTGTACCTCACTTCCTAGAGACCTCTTATTTTTATCAAATATGAAGATATAGCGGTGCATATATGTTTTGTCTCTTGCATGCATGAGATGCATAAGATGTATAAGATCCAAATGGAGCATCAAGTCAGTGATGTTGATTGAATTGTCTTCTTTACTGGGACAGAGGCAATCTATACACCAGGGTTCCTTCTTCACGCTCCTGGAGCACTGAGTAAAGAATAAGGACCTTGAGAACAGAGCTAACAATTTGTGATGATTAGATATTACGTATGATGTACAATCCTCACAGTAGAGAGCGCTATTTATGCAATAGCGAAAATCAGACCTGAAAAAAATCAGGCCTGTATGGGATTCGAACCACTGACCTCTGCGATACTAGTGCAGTGCTCTACCAATTGAGCTAACAAGCCAACTGGGAGCAGGCCGTTAAGTTGATTCGTAATAAAACTGTGATGATATATTTGCTATTGCATAAATAGCGCTCTCTACTGCGAGGATCGTGCATCATACGTATCTATAACCGCAGTTCAATACATGAAGGTCATTATATGAACTTCATGTATTCGTTGTATCTGATTAGATATTAGAACTTAAGTTAAAAGTATTAGTCTAAGAGTTATAACAAATGATGATTTAAGTTGATCCTTACATTCAATGTTAGTAGTTAGACATCATTTCTTGGCAAGGGTATTTCTATTTGATTATCATTGCAAATCTTATTAGGTCAGGTGAAGGATTTGGACCTGCTCTCGGCCTGTATCTTGGAAACGGAATAAGAAAGGACATGGAGGCAGCTGTTAGAGGAAAACAGGATTTGGAAGAAATGCAACAGTTGCTTGCTAGAAGCTCAACTAATCTGATTGCGTAAGTTGGTTTATGTAATATGTTTGGCAGGGAAAAAATTGAATCAAGGTAAAATGCAAGTACTGTCACTGATAGAAAAAAAAAAAAAAAAAGAAAAAAAAAAGTCTTTTTATAGGATTACACAATTACTGGTGAACCAGTAGTTTCCATTGTGGTCCTTGCAAACAAATGAAACAAGTGGTCTAAATTGAACATAACATCATTAAGAACATCATTAAGAACCCCAACTGGCCAGAGGCAAACCAGTTGGATATTTACAAGCATGGCCAAGGATCCGAACTCGGGGCTACCGTGAAACAAACACAGTGGTCAGGGTGGGACTCAAACCCTGGAGTGGCAGATTACAAGTCCGAAACTCTAACCACTCAGCCACACTGCCTCCTTATGATGTTATTGTTTCTTAACAAAATGCTAGAAATGAATTCAAACTACATGTTTGATTATTTACTGAAAGTCTCCTGGCCGTTGTCAAGGTTGGAAATCTGATACCAGTAATTTTGGGAGTGCTTCTAATGAAAACATTAGAACACAATTTTTTGTAATGGATAAGTAATTATTATTTTTTACACAGAGAATTGCAGTTTTTCTTGACCAGAGTGAACATGTTGCAGAATGTTTTTGGTCTTGGAGACCAACATAAGCTGGTACATTCGTTTGTAACATTTTATAAATTGATGCTCATGTTAAGCACTTTACAAAATTTTCTTGAGTTGATGCGTTCATTTTTTTTGTTATATTAGTTGTTGATTCTTGATAACTCATGACGGTTGACTACAGATATTGAGCTTTCCCATTTTGTTACCCTGGCAGTTAACTACATGTATGTTCCGGCCTCCCTGATTCTAAAGGATTTTTTTGCTATCCTTTGCCATGATACCTTCGTGGCATAATCCATCAATTTTGGAAATGTGCTTGGTTCACTTCTACATCTGGGTTTAAATTTCCAAGCTAAATCAGGTTCAAAAGGACTAGAAAAAAGAGTATTGCCATGGAAAAAATTTTATAATAACCATATTAATAATTATTGTGTGTGATTCAGAACTATTGGTTGACCTGTAGTTTTATTTGCTTCTATGACATAAGAATTGGGATTAGTTTAAGTTTAAGTTTCAGTTTAATTTGTTCGCCACAGGAATGGCAAGAGAAAGGAACAGAACTTTTAGTCCAATTGACACCTAACCCCTTTTTTACCCACCCATCCCTCCCCGGGGAGGACATCCATCACACAGTAATCTCATGTGAGGGAAATTAACGTCTCCTA
The DNA here is from genome assembly GCF_964205215.1 of Stylophora pistillata. Taxonomy (NCBI): domain Eukaryota; kingdom Metazoa; phylum Cnidaria; class Anthozoa; order Scleractinia; family Pocilloporidae; genus Stylophora; species Stylophora pistillata. Next base: position 19,893,164 of record NC_142525.1, on the reverse strand, counting down.
CCCCAACCCCGCAGGAGATGGGACCTCCATTTATCGTCCCTATCCGAGAAGACTAGAAAGTCTAATCATTTGCAGATATTATTACAAAGGCAGCACTTTCTTCTCAGTTAGTTAAAGACCCCGAGTGTTGGTCCGGCCGGATTTGAACTCACGACCTCCCGCACAACAGTCCAGCGCTCTACCAATTGAGCTAACAGGGAGGCAGTTAGCTCAATTGGTAGATTAACTGGTACACGTACCCTGTGTACAACTGACTGCTAGGGAACGACATTATCAGTTCTCTAATTTTAAGAATTTTATTGATCTCAAACTCAGATGTCCCAGAAAGTAACAGATATTTGAACGCAGAAATGACTGTTACTAGCTAGTAGTTTTTGACTTTTTAAAAAATATATTCTATTTGTACATACCCCATCCCACAATTTTAAGGGGTGCAGATTTGATTGTGGTAACACAGTTATTGTTGTTGAAGGTGTAAATTGCTGAATGCCTAGCACCGCATTAAATGTAATTATTTTTTCTAACTCATTGCTTTGGTACAGAGATGCTCGCTTCCAGAACATTCAGCGAAAGTAAGTAATTTTCACTGTCCATCCTTCCAAATGATAAAATATGTTAATGTTGACAAACTTCAAGGGTTCAGAGGCTTAAGAGATTCCCTTCTGAGTATCTGCTTATGGGAACTAATAAAAATGAGGAAAAAAATATCAGTCAAAATCCCTAGAATTGTCCAGGAATATTAATGCTAACATGAATTACACTGTATGGGAATGACCCCATACATGAAAATCAATGTTTTTTTTTAAATTTCAAATGGGTTTTTTATTAATGTTGTTGCAAAGTAAATTGTTGATATCTGAAAACATGAACATTTTCTTTTCCTACATGTAATTTGAGTCTCAAAAATTTCTTCAATCTGAGATCTTTATGTTCTGGTTAGAAGTGCATTGCATTTGTGCTCTACAGTGACTTAACTGTCTTGTCTTTAATAGGAGGAGCCAACTTTCAAGTTAATGATGGATCTACTAGCAGAAAGCATTGCAGGTGCAAAATCGTTACAAGCACAGGTGAGTCTGTACTATTCCATAAGGCTGTCTTATTCAAGACAATGAGACAGAGTGTGTCTGTGGATCAAGGGATCCTGCAATGTCAGATGAGTAGTAAAAGTTTCATCAAGTGTAAGACTGTGAGAGTTAATTTGTAATTTGGTGTACTTTCTACAGAATATTTACGGCCTACATGTAGCCGCACCTTCCCCTTGTGGAGAAACAGAGCCTACCTTCCTTCTGTTTCTCCACAGGGGAAGGGTGCAGCTATGCATAGGCTAGAAGATTTCACATAATTATAGATGTACTACACTCCTAAATGTATGCAGTCGATTTATACCAGGAAGAGTCTTATAGTAAGGCCAATTTGGATCACCAGAAGCTTAAAGAAAATAATTTCAATGAAAGACTTTGCTTAAAAAAAAACTAATAATGTTGGATTAATGTTGTACTGCTGTGCATTCATTCACTTGCTGCTGTTACCCAAACTAATTTGTGTGGTCATAGCGTTGTTGTAAATATTATTTTGTAATAAATATTCCAGTCCTTATATCTAAACCCCGGATCACATTAATTCCTTGGCCCAGTTGTATAAAGGGTGGATAGCGCTATCCAATGGATAAATTTGCTATTTGGCAGATAAGTGATGACAAAACGTATAGCATTATCCACTAGAGAGAGTTTTATCCAGTGGATAGTATTACCCAACCTTTGAAAAAGTGGGACTTGGCCAATTTACAACGTGGTTATCACATCAATTTTTCCACAGGCTATCAATGCCTTGAAAGAAGTGGCCAGTATTAACCAGGAAGAAGAAAAGCAGGAACCTGAGCGCCGAACCCGTATCTTTGAGGTTAGTCTCTTAAGACTTCTTTTAATTATCTTTGCTTGATTATTAAATGTTATTCAGAAATAACAGAAAAAAATTCATTTTTTTTCCTCTTGTTTATTGGCTGTGTTTGTCTTGTTTAAGCGAGAAGTTGATTGGAATGCTGAAGAGGAGACTGAGAAATTCTACATATATAGGGCTCAAAGTAGAGTAAATATGAACTAAGTCAGAATAAAAATGTCAGCATTTAGGTTTAGCATCTATTACGTATAGTATTTATATTGTATTATTATACATATACCGGTTTGGAGACTTTAATAAGTGATGCCAGTAGGCTCCATTTTCACCATTATTTAAGGTCCAGTTTTCATCTGTGGGTTCCTTTGCTGTATAACTGTTGTACAGCTGAGTTTAGTAATAAGGGAACCTGTGAAAGTGCTTATTCAGCTTTCAGGCTCTCAGTGTTTTGTACAGTCAGAGACAAACTGTGAATGACAAAACTAACCACAAGTAAGAGCAAACACCATTATCACCTATATTTTACTATTAATATCAATCTAGGTTCTTACACAGGGAATGGCGTCCTCAAGTTTTAAAAACAAAGTGTACATCCTGGTAAATTTTGCTGAAGGTAAATGTGTTAATTGGAGGTTAAGCCCCATTATTAGTTTGCCATCTGTTAGTTCACCTACACCAATGAAAAATAATGTCTCAATATGGAACATATTTTCTCCTTTACCAAAAGATTACAAGAAAAAAAACTTGTGTTGCACTTTTTTATTCTTCCCAAGATGTGCATGCAGTTATTTTTTGAAAAGTTGCATTCTTTAATTTCATTGGTAAAATTAGTATATTTCATGTACGTTATGTATACATACATACATACATACATAGTTTTTACATACTTTATTTGTCACGGAGGTCGATAAAAGGCAGCTAAAAAGCTGATGTGGACCTATAAACTAAAGTGTATCTACAAAATTTAAATAATAATAATAACAAACTTGTGAATTTATGGTAAGTAAGAAAAGATGTAATGCCCAGTAACATAATTGACTGTAGTGTTAAAAATGAATAAAAATAAATAAAAATAGTAAAATAACATTAATATATGTAATTTACAATGTCTTTATTTATTCCCTGTAAACCATTAAATGTTATTTTGTCTAAAATGTCAGTTTTTGCTTTAAGAGAAGATTTAAAAGAAACAATGTTTGATTTGCTGTTAAAGTACATGAGTATTAGTTATTTCATAGAATGGACGCATGATGAGAGAAGGAAAATTGACGGAACTCACTTTTAGGGCATTGCACGTATAGTTTCAGACTGTCCCTTAGATTTCTCAACGGAGAGTGTTTAATAAATAGAGAGCTTATACCAGCTGGAGCTCTATTGTAAAATTTGCCTGATAAGATATAGTTGCAATCCTCTTTTTGTAGATGTATGATAAGGACTTCCATTTTGTCACTGCCAGGACTTCAGTGTTGGGAGTAGATTTCTTTAGGTTAAAAATAAATCTCGCAGCTCCAACGTGAATGTCCTCTAGGGTGTGAAGTGACTTTGAAGATCCCCATAGTCCAATTGAATACGTAATACTTGGAATGATACCTTCAAAATAAATTGACTCTAAGGTGCGATTGTTGAGTCCTTTTAAGTGTTTGAGTTTCTTCACTCTTGCTGAAAAATGTTTGCTCAAAGATTTTACATGTGGTGACCAAGCTAAGAGAGTTTATTATTGATAAGAATCTCTAAACATGTAGCTTTGGAAACAAACAACAACTCATTTTGCCCTAAACAAATGAATTTTTCTGTAAGGGTCCTATGAATTTTGATTTAGATAGCAACATTAGTTCAGTTTTTGCAGGATGAATAGTCATGAAGTTATCCTTAGCCCATTTGTTTAAGTCGACGATTTCTTTCTGTATCTTAGATAAGACTTCATCAATAGTATTTCCAATGCAGAAAACTTTAGTATCATCTGCAAACATTTCAACGGAAGTGTTTGTCATGGCTCCGGGCAGACCATTTGAGTAAATTAAGAAAAAAATGCTGTTAAGTCTGGGACCAAGCTATACATGTATTAATATATAGTTAAACAACAAAAAATTGGCAAGTCATTCTACTTGTTGCACTCACAAACATGTGAAAACCCCTGTAAACCACAAAAGGCAAGACCTCTGTTTTTTGTTTTGTTTTGTTTTTTTTTTTAAATTAAAAAAGCATATAGCTGTTACCATGCTGTAATGGTGGAACCTAGTAATACTATGTCCTGTTGGGAGTGATTACCAAATGAATAGAACTTCAACCCAGAGTGTTCTTATCAAACTGAAAGCTATGGGTGAGTGGGCTTTCATGGAAAAGATATGCATGAGATACACTCATGATGAAACTTTATTTCAGGCCGGATTTCTTTCTTGAAGAATCCAAATGATGTTATAGATGCAAACAATTCTTCTGATCAAAGCAGAGGTACAATTTATGTAATGGTAAAAAAATTGACATTTTGCAATCAGGAGTGTTATGATATTATGATAGTTGTAAAACATGTATTTGAATAGTTGTTAAAATAGTTTCTAAAACAATTCTCTTTTTGTATAGTAATTCAGTTGGTTAAATCAAAAGATGATATCAAGAGATTGAGAATAAAACTTGAGTTGAAACCTTCCAAGGACTATGAGTTTGATGATGGCAAGGTAACAATTTGAGCGTCTATTTTTACTTTTCTTTTATCCTTTTTGTTTTTTCTTCGTGTCTAGGATTCTTTGTTGTTCTATATAAACAGTATAATCACCCTTTCTGTTCTTTTTAATGACATTCTTGCCTGTCTCACTGTCTTCAACTTTTTGCTTTTCAACTTTTTTCTCTCATATTTATTCACGTGCTGTTAATTGCCATTTCTGAATGATCCAGTGGTCGATCTAGGGGAAGGGGCCTAGGGGGCCTGCCCTCCCCCCCCCCCCACACACACACACACAAAAACTTACACCCCCTCCCTAAGCTTAAGGTCTGGATCTGCCACTGCACTGTGATTTTAGGTTTTATGAAATAAAAACAAAATACAGGTCTTAGAGCTTGTTGAAAATTTTATTATTTTTTTTCTAATACTTTAAAGTATATGCTGGAAAGTTTTTGAAACTTCATCTTACCTTGATGCTTGAATGTGTATTTATAAAAAAGAAGGAGGCTAAAATCTAGCCACCTCGACTGAACAACTTTGGTCAATCAAGGATGTATTATATAGCAAAAAAAATAAACTTATGAGAGTGTTTAATGTTTTCTTTGTTCTTCCCTTTTTTGCAACTCCATCCCCGACATTGTAAAAAAATACAAACTCGGAAAGTCCACTCCATGCAATCTTTTTCTCAGGCTGGATCAAGGCAGGCAACCCTGAGCCAGCAATTTGGGTTCAGGTAGCCAATCAGAATACAGGATTTGCTTCATATTGCTCACAAGCACTGGGGGCATTGTAAATAAATAAATATTATATATACATGCAAGAAGGTGTTTTGAGCAGGAAGAGAGCAAAAAAAAATTGCCTTTGAAAAATGCCTTTGTGTCCGTTATTAAGCAACATTGCTGTGAATGGTATAACATCTGTAATGCTAAGAGCTTAGCAAATGTTTGTACTATTTCTAAGCTCTTAAAGCATATGCACTGTACTGACAAATTGTTCCATTGTTTCATTTGCAGTCCCGTGAGCTGTTTTGTCAACTTGTGCAGCAGATGAAGAATCAGTACTCTAAAAGTGAATTGAAAACCCAAGTGAGAATCTTTATTGGGACATGGAACATGGGTAAGGCATTTGTAAACTTTGATGTAAGCAGTTTCAAGAAAAAACTTATTTTAACAGAAAACCTAACCTGGATAGAGTTTATAACAATTTATTCAGGTTAAGTTTAGTTTTTGACCCAACCTCAATAATCTAGGCTGTGCAGTCTGGTGTTTGGTTTAGGGGCAAAAAATCAGCAAACTGATCCATTTCTGAAGGCACTATAACTCACACCATTCACTTGACTGGGTTTTAGACACTGCATTTTTTTAAATTCTGGACATAGACTGAATTACAACTCAGCTAGCACAGACTACGTGATCTTCAGAGCATCCAACTGAATATTAAGTCTCTGGCATGCTGTTGGTGTCATAGTATCTTCTCAAGGTCTTTGTTTCTGCTAAATAATTATATTTAGGAGGAGTTATTTAGTTAAACAGTAGTTGATGATGCCTCATATTTCAGGTAATGCAGATCCTCCTCGTGATATCAAATCCTGGCTCAAATGTCAAGGTAACGGAAAAACGTTGGACACCACCTTGGTTCTGTTACCTCATGATATCTATGCAATTGGAACTCAGGTAAAAGGACCCAAAACGTTCAATCAGGCTTGTGAAAATATTGCTTGATTAATTCCTTCGTGATAATAATCTCTGGTTGTCCAGATGAGATCATATACTTCAAATGAACTTTTACAATGAGGCCTTGTTTATTAAGAGACATGAAACTTACTTTTTTTTAGGAGTGTCCTGTTAATGAAAAAGACTGGATTTCCAGAATAAAAGAAAACTTAAAAAGAGCCTATCCTAACAAAGAATTCCATATGGTACGTACTGTCGGCTGGGGTTTGTACAAGAGTTGATGCAGATTCATTTCATCTGAGGATGTACCTATAGTTTGAGTGGAAGATAAATCTCTTGGTTGACTCTGCCTCATCTCACGGCAGGGAAATTGAAGGGGCTTCAACTCTTGATCCCAACCAGTTGAGGTCCTTTGCAGCAGTCCAAACTTGCTTCTCATTCAGCATGACATCATTGCTAATTAAGGGGTTTCATCATCATTACTTCCCTCACAGTTTGATGTCATCCGTCTTTCTCTGCTCTGATAACCATGAGATGGAACATACAGCAGCACTGTTGGATGAGGACACTTTCACCCCCCTTGACTTACTGACCAATAAATTGTTGTCTCTTTTAAAGGTCTTTGTACCAGCTTGTACACCAAGTGTTGTTGTTGGCAATAGTATCTATTTCTGTATGCTCAAAATAAAATTTATTATTATCTAAAGGCATTATTTTGGAGGGATTGACCTTCTTTTGGAGGGACTCATTGATTATGTAGAATTCTGAATTGCATAAGATGACACAAAGGAAAGAGGAAGTTTTTCTTGAAATCTGGATTGTTAGAGGATTCTTAACTTCTCAAAGGCTAATCATGCATTATTCAGCCCTACATTGCATTGGTTGAAATCACACAGGGTATTGTATCCCTGCCATAATTTCTGAGCTTGTTTTGCTTTTCTTCTCCTTCTAGCTGGCTGTGTGTTCATCATGGAGTATTCGACTGGTTGTATTTATTAATCAAGATCTGAAGAACATGGTATCTCATTTACAACAGTCTAGTGTAAAGACTGGCATAGCCAATGCTCTTGGTGAGAAAGTAAACTTTAGTCATTGTCATTATCTATCACCCATAATCGTTTTCATAGGGTTGTGATACAGTCCGTGATTGATTTTTTAGATGCATGTACATGTATCTATACTTAGTTAAAGATTCTTATGTTTTCATTCAATGTAAAATTTGGGTTGTGTCAGTAGCTTGATTATAGGCTTTAATGGTCTTCTCTGGTGTATTTTGTGGCATACAGTACATCTGAGGTAGCACATGACACACGACATAGCGAACAATTATCTACTGAAATGGACGTGAATAGTAGTACCGCTATTTACAGAGCTGAGAAGAAGTTTATACTAAATCAGGATAATCGAATTAAGCTCGCGCTTGGATTGAAATTACTCAACCTTTGCTTGTGAAAAACCATTCGTTCACCCTCTATGCGTGTCTGCAAGATACTAAATGAAATGTCTGTTCAAATAATTAAGTTTCCATCATTAATCAATTTATCATCTCATTTTTGACAGGAAACAAAGGTGGAGTAGGTATTTCTTTCTCTCTGGGTTCAGTGTCCTTGTGTTTCATCAATTGTCATCTGGCAGCAAGAAGTACTCCTGCAAGGGTTTTAAGGTGAGGAAGAAATAAAACCATTTTTTTCCCCTATGTGCATTTATTTTCATTAGATCTTAGACCTTGACTTTTTAAGGTCTTTCAACTAACAGAATGAAAACCTTCCCTTGTGAAAGGAATTGAATGTGACATCATGTGGATTTTTCTTCCTCCTGTTCCAGTTGTTCATTGACTTCAATTGGTAGAACATAGCGCGATGGTAAACGGCGCAGAAAAGAGTGCTATATAGTAGCGGAGGAGTGAAAAACGAGAGAGGCTTGGGTCAGCTCGCGTGATGAACGACCCGCCCCAAACCTCCGACATTTTCGTTCTGCCGCTACTATCGCGCAGTTTTCTATTTCGATTTTTTTTACCAACTGCACCCCTGTAATAGGCTAATTTTCTTTCAACTGCATATTGACGAAGTTTTGTTAGCAGGGAACGTTTGGTTTTCCTTGTACTTTGTTTAGCCTGGCACAGCCTTCAACCCATTAAAGTAATACTTAAGACAATTGACTTTTTGGTTGTTTTAAACAGAGTCTGTGTGATTTTGTGGGCCAGTGATCTCTTTTACTCAGTGTTAGTAACTGTACCAAACCTTTATCTTGAATTGAAGAGGCAATTTTGACAAGGGGAGAGGACAGCATCGAAAGTGCTACTGTATGCATTTGATAATTACTACACACTCTTACAAAAATCGGCTCTTTAAGTCTAAGTCTTTCTTGAGGAAGTTTCTCAAGTGGTTAAGTGTCTCAGTGTCATCTTGTACCAAATTGATAAGAACTAAGTCACAATTATAATGCCCTATTTGTGTTCATTGTAGGCGGAATCAGAATTTTCTTGATATTCTCAAGGGGCTCAATCTGGGTCAAAAAGGTGTATTTGATATCACTCATCAGTTCCATCATGTCTTTTGGTTTGGAGATCTTAATTACAGAATAGACATGGAAGTTCAGGTGAGGGAAAGAAGCTGTCGTCTTGCTCTTTCACTCCTGGGTTATTTCACTATCCAACACTACAAAGTGAAAAAAAAAACAACAACAACAACTAACAAAGAGACCCCCTGTTCTGTATTTGCTGTAAAAGTTACTTCCACTCACAACAATGAAGAACAGAAGTTGTCTTGTTTCGTTGACTGTCTGCTGGTCTTTTACAGAAATGTGCGAGTTTATTTTCAAGGCAGCCATAATAACTTGTTATCAATTAAATGTGAGGGTCGCAGTGGGGAATGTTGGCCCAAGGTCGTGGCAGTACAGACCTAGGGCAGCGAGGTGTGTGCAAAAATGACCGAGGGTCAATATTCCTGAATACGGCTCAAGCAAGCGAAGTTAGCAAGTGGGTCATTTTATTGAACTCCGACCAAACATTTTTGTTTTTAATTTGCCGGCTCTCCCGAACAAGTGTACATAGTTTGGACTTATGACCGTTTCGTGGAAACGGTCTGTATGGCAAAATCCTGACCAAGTTAGAACATAGTTAGTAGAGGGGACCCAGTCCCCTTTACTAACTATGGTTAGAATCAGTCAGATCGCTCAAATTTACCTGAGGACTACCTTGCTTTGTTATAATAGTCACACCTTATCAGTCTTAGCTTAAACTATCAGAAGCAAATTGGAATTAGTGCTCCTATGATATACACTGGAGTATGATTATCAATCAAAGAACATTTTATTCGGGATGTTTTGTACCCCTGTGGCCAAAGTTGGAGTCCATTTTTGATAACTTCCACTCAGGCTCTTGAAAAGGAAGGTCACTTCCACTGGAACAAGTGATCATCGAGCACTGTGAATAACAGTGTAGTATTTTTCGGCTTCCAAAGTACACATGTTCGTGCGTTCCAACCTGCACTTCTTGTTTGCAGGAAGTACTAAACGCTGTTGGAGCCAAAAATTTTGCCAAGTTAAAGAACCACGACCAGTTAAAAAGAGAGAAAGAAAAAGAAAATGTTTTTGTTGGATTCGGTAAGATTTGAAATGTACGTTAAACCTACCTAAAGTTTACTTAATATTTATATATTATCATATTGTATACCACAAATACACGAGGCCTTCTTCGAAAAATGTATATTTCTGATTTTTCTAGTGGTTTGGTCACCTGTCCATTCGTTCGTTCAAATTCTCATTTGTGAGAGAAATTTTATAAATTTCAGAGGAAGAAGCGATTACCTTTGCACCAACATACAGATACAAGAGAGGAAGTGGTGAATACACGTGGCAGAAGAACAAGAGATCAGGGGTAATGTTTGCCTTACTACTTCAACTGCTTACTGCTAATGTTTGCCTTACTACTTCAACCGCTTAATGCTAATGTTTGCGGATCTGAGACAAATCACTAACAATGGTCTTACTGCAGGTGTTGATTAATGTACCATCTTGGTGTGACAGAGTATTGAAGCATTCATTTCCACAATCTAAGATTTGCTGTACTTCATATGGTAGGTGCATGTAGTCCGCGTCTAAAATTCCCTGAATACACCCCCATCCTTTTTGTTCAATCGAACTCAAGCGATCACAATCCGCGTGAATAGAGTTCAGTTGTGCTGAACAAACGCAGGAAATCGAATGCACACATAATAGGGGTGATCGAACTCAATCGTCCTTTTGATTTTTTAACTTGGAGTTCAAGGTAAATGGCAAATTCTTGGAGGCTTGCGAATATACTCAGGACTACAACACGTGTTTTATGTAAACGCAGTAATTTCGGAGAAAAGTATTATGCAGTGGTTATGTCCAACACAATCTAATGGACTGAGTCCGATTGGGTTCGATTTGTGCGATTTTAGCGAACGTCCAATTTCACATTGCTGAGGTTTTTTGTTGGTGCCTCCTAAATCTACGGTTAAGATATGAGGACTCCTTAGTGCACTTGTGTGGGGGAAAAAAAAGGTTTTGCATTTATTTTAAAGCGTTTGTTGCCTCCGCCAGGGTCCCGTTTCAATAAGATTACACATGCGATTGCTTTAAGGGCTGCGCCATCTCTCTTTAGTATTATCTTTCAAAGTGGTTGTAGACAAAAAGTCATGATTGTTTATCATGTAGGTTGTACTGCCAACATCAAATCAAGTGACCACTGGCCTGTTTTCTGTACATATGACATGTCCCTTCCATTCACTGTATCGCCAGGTAATTTTTTACGTTATTGCTTCGATGTACAAAGGCACTTACAAGTTACAAAAACCATTGCTTGGAAATTTCATGTGGAGACTTAAAATAACCTAACCTAAAAATTCAAAGTAAATTTACTGAAAATACTGTTTTACTCCAACCAGTCACCCATAATTTATAAACATTTATGGGGAATGCCGCGAACTAACAATTTGATTTTTAGACCAGATTTTTTTTTCGAGTAAACACCCGGTTGTTGCAGAACTTCAGTTAATGGAAGTGCATTTTCAGAAGTCAATGTCACGGACCATATCCTTCCTTCTTTTAACATGTTTGAATCATTTTCTTCGTTTTTTCTCCAGATCAAAGTCCAAAGAGTCCCGTTTCTGGAGAGTGCGTAGTAAGATTTCTCAATATAGGCGCTATGGTAAGTGATCAGTTCTAATCTCTAAAACCTTAAAATGCAGAAATAGTTAATAATACCTATCCTGCCCAGTGGCAAGTACAATGGTCATTATTATAGTTATGAACTGAAGGCTTAGTCATAGGAGTACTAAAAACCAATTGTTCTTTGCAATAAACCCTGTAGAAAAGGTAGTTAAAAACCTGTTGTCCACGACCAAATGTAAATAGCTTCGTTTTGGCGCACAAATTTCTGAAAGGAGACTCGGCCACAAGCCGTAAGCTTGACGGAGTGCAATTGGTCTGAATTGAGGGATTGTGACTGGATTGATGAGTTAGTTGAAAAGAATTTGACACGCTGTGAGTGGGGAAGGTGTTTAGGAATGTACAACAGCATTGTGGTTTCAGTTTACCCTTTTCATCTCTCACAGATCAAAACCACCAGCAGAACACAGTATTACGTGGAATTTCACTCGTCGTGTTTGGAAGGTAAGGGAGGAAATTAACTTGATTTAGTCAGGACACGTTATGGAACGACAGATTTGTTTTAATCATGATATAAGTTAGGCGTTGAATTATTATTAAGGATCCGTGTTCAAGAATTTCCAAACAAACCAGAGGAACTGAATCACAATCTTGTCCATCTTCAACGCAGGAAAATTAATTCTTTTAAGGCGAAAAATATCAATCAGAATGTTTGTACTCTGTAACAGACTATTGTTGTTGTACCAAACATTTTCCAGGTCCACAGTATGATTCTTTAATCACTTATTCCTTGTTTTTTTCTTTCCTTGTGTCTTCGTTTTTCTTTCCTTTTTTTCTAAAAGAGATGGTGAAGACAGAAAAAAACAGTGTGATTGACTCAAGAAAAAAGTCATCATTTAAATGCAATCCAAGTAAACCGTACGTCTTCCCTGAGTGGGGAAAGGAAGTCATTCCTCCAGTGAGTAGCTCGCTTCTAACTTTCTCATTCGTCAATTCGTTCTGATGGTTATACGGATTCGATACCTTTGTTAATCGTGATGTTTAAAACCTTGGTTTCTTCACTCAGCTGTATCCCATGATATCAGATCGCAAATTCATTGAGGAGCAGTATCTCTTACTGGCCATCAAGTCCGTGGACAACGACGAATCTTACGGTAAATATGATTCTAGAAAAAATCCGAGCCCTAGATGGGGCTGTTGTAAATATGTGACACTCATCGTCCATGATAATGAGTAACTCTCCAAATTTAATGATGATGGCTATTTAGTTTTGAGTTAATTAGCTCTAGTATTTATTGTTTGAGAGGGAGGCACAACTTTTTGCACCAAACGCAGCATGCATCCAAGCAAAACCAAAGCAATCCCGTATTGTTTTCAATGCTCAATTATAAGTTGCTCTCCCAGGTTTTTTTGTGGACGAGAACAAAGTCACCCTTGGAATCACTTCTGCGTAAAGGCTCGGCTTGGCATGCAATTTCACATTGGGCTACTCAGGACCGCGTTTTAAACTCGACCCTTGCGTCGTTTCGAGAACCTCTCAAGCCTCAGTCTACCTGTATTATGACCATACTGTTGCTCGGTCAATTCGGCGAGCCCGTACTTTGAGATTGTCCTCTAACGACCTCGCTCTCGTTTGATCAAGCAGTAAGTTAAAGGAGAGAATCTTAGTTTTCTGATAGTTCTTGGAAAATAATTTATATACAGGAGAGTGCTGCATTGCTCTCAGAACAATGGTGAATGTCATACCACAGAAATGCGAAGGCATCATACTATCACATCTTGGCGAGAAAACTGGAGAAATCAAGTAAGACTACGTTCTTTATGTGACTTTAGAAGGATCTGATCACTGTACACGTTGCATTGGAGGCTAGACCTAACTTTATAATTCACGATCATAAGTATCTGTTTCTCGGCAGCATTGAGATGCACGTGAAGGTTCCTGACAACAAAAACACAAAGATGTCTTCACAATCCTTTGGTAATGATTAACAATTAATTTACAGCGGTTTTGTTATAGTGCGTTTGTTAGAAGAAGAACAATGTGTTGAGATTACGAATTGAACGGAATTGAATCAGGATGAATAAGGAAAAATCCCTGCGTGACAACCCACGTATTTCTTGTAATCGGTGTCAGACAGCGGTTTCTTGGAAATATAACAACCCTCCTGGATCACTTGAGTATAAGCACATGCAAATCGCACATCACTGTGCAATCCTTTTCCCTTTTCTGTCTAACATTGTTACTATGGTATCGTAAAGCAATTGTTACTTTTGTTTCCAAGATTATTTCCCTTGCGTAGAAGAGGGGGGAATTGGAACATCTTTAGATTTAAGATCAGCAATTCTTCATAAAATCGAAATATACCGTGCAGTGTTTTTGTAAGGTTTCCAAAAGATGTTTGGCCAGGATGTGTTACTAGGTCACTAGTGTTGTAAGACGATGTCAAGCAACTAATGCTACTTTATTTCCCATAGATCTCATTAGCGTGGCTCATCTGGAAGAAAGTGAGTGTTTTGCTTTTCTACTGAAATGCTTTGAAAATGTTGGAGACTATTTCTCGAGTTTCGTAGCTGCCAGGTCCTTTGTTGTCAGAGTACTAACTTCACCGGCAAAGAGAATGAGATGAATAGTGAGAACTTTGTTATTACAGATTATATAGTTCCTTTTGCTTTCAGACAACAGAAGAGGGTCAGTGAAGACGCCCCAGTTACCACAGCGCAAAAGCCTCGCTCCACAAGGTTGTTAACACAAATAAAATAAAATATTTTATGCATTACGTCACTTAAATAGCCTCCATTTAAGCTTGGGTCACAAGAGGCTGTCGATGGTTAATGTGGCGGCAGTGACAAATTCTGTAAATAGTCGGTCGCTCGCCCAACTGTCCTCATTGAGTACCAAGTCAGTAGTAGTTGTCAATAGGTCATTGGCGGTTATTCAGTGAGTTAGTCAGTAAGTCACACAGTCACACAGGCAGGCAGTCAGTCAGTCAGTCACTCAGTCAGTCAGTCACACAATCACACAGTCAGAATCAGACAGTCAGTCACACAGGCAGGCAGTCAGTCAGTCAGCCACTCAGTCAGTCAGTCACACAATCACACAGTCAGAATCAGACAGTCAGTCACACAGTCAGTCAGTCCGATCAATTAGCTCCTCATTTAGTCAGCCTTTTTGCCAAGTATTCGACCTATTCGAAAATATTAATGTTAGAAATTCTTGAACCGACACCAACTTATGGTTTAGATTGAATAACAGCAGACACTAATACTAATATTGGTTGTATGAATGATGTTCTATTTCAGACTCGTTGCCTTCGGCTGAAAAGTAAGTATGGATTTACTATCTTGCAAATCAGTAAATAGCTAAACAATCCTGTTGTTTTGCCAAAAGTGTCACCACAGAGCACAATAAAACGTGCCCACTCGTCCTTTTGACGCTTTTTATGATACTCTAATTTTATACCGTACACCACCACACTGATTTTCATTTCAACATCCATTCTTTTCTCGCTGAAATCTCTTATTTTCAGTGACAAACATTTTACTTGGTTGTCTCTCCTTATACAGGCATGGTCACCATGGTGAGAATATCCCTCCAGCTGTCCCAAAACGACATTCGGCCCCTCAAACGGACGTCACAAAGGTTGGGTTCTTATTGACTTCTCCTTTATCCAGTTACTTCAACCAAGCTTGTTTCAGTTGTTCTCTTAGTAGGGCCGTGTGAGGTGATGATCGGGTTATGCTATATCAGGATACTTTTTCATGAGGTTTGATGTTGCAGTGTCGGAAAACAACTTTCTGTGTTGCTGGATTTTTATTACACAGAGTTTTACGGGAGATTAAACGCTCCCACCCATCAAGTTTTCAGCGTTCAAAGTTTGTTGGGTAAATGAACAATAGCCTCCAAAATTTGTCAGCGCACATTATCTGTTCCGAGAAGCTCGAGAAAAACATGTCAAGGGTCTAACGTTCTCTCATCTTGAATTTCATTTCAAACGAAGACTTTTATCGTAGTGAACGTAAGGTTTGAAAATTAAGGAATATCAAGAAGGGAATATTGTCGATTATAACCCAGCCATTAATTCTGGCGCGATTTTATTGGTTACTTTACGTCACGTGGTGCAAAATCACAGGGCAGTTATCACGCAATAACCCCCGCCCACGTTGATATTTGTCCTCCGATTTTTTCCGTGAAAAAGAAACATAGTGAGCACAAGAGTTTCAACTTTTCCGTTCTCCTATTTACATGGAAGGAAACCAAACTCGTTTTTTTTTTGCTTGCTTGCGTCAATCACGCGCATTCGCCATCAGATCACCACTGGCTTTTTTACTGTGTTTACGCGCAGTTTAATTGCGATGTGAAAATTAATGGGATGGTTGTAAAATAAATAAACCCCGCTCTGGCTTGCTGGTATGTCGGCTGATAATGTCCTTGGCTGAGAGATTGTCCTCAAAATTTCATATTTGCCCTCGAAGCTTGGCTTCTCGCCCAAATATTCATTTTTCGAAAAATCTCTCAGCCGCGCACATTATCAGCCGACATACCAGCCGCCCGAAGGGGTTTATATACTAAATATTATCCAGTTTTCAGTAACTAGGGCATATTCGGTCAAGTGATGCGTTTAGACCAATTGCGCACGAGCAAGAATGTTTGATGGACAATAATTAACGATCTTTTTTTTTTCAGGCGCCCAGGGAACCACCCCCATTACCCGCCAAGGTAAAGAGCTTTCTTTTGGAAAATTTAAGTGAAGAAGGTCATTTTTTACAGTTTATATGACTGTTTTATGAATACTAACATTTGTAATTATTGCTCTAAAATTCAACCTCTATGTCAAAAAAGTTCTTTTCTGTGAAAAGAAGTGAACACGCTGCTCATCCGGCAGAACCTAGTTGATTTATTTTCTATTTTTGAAGTCACTTTGTACCGTCTTATATCACACCCTAACCGCCTGATTTTATCACATCATACTAAGGTATCAAACTTATTTGAATATGAATTTAATCCTTTATTTATAGTTTCCTTTGCCATCAACTATTTTAATTTTTCTTTTATAGAAATCCAAACCGAAAACGGTTGAGCAGATGATGGATAGAATCGGATTTCCTCAGTTCACAGGCAACCTCTTAAAGTTTGGTGCTGATAACCTGGAGCTTCTCTATCAGTTGAATGAACAAGAATTATCAGAAGCTGGCATTCCTAATAGCTGTCATAACCTGGTGAGATCAGTATACTGAAACCCAATGAGAAACCTCTCAAAGCTTGTTTGTGCGTGTGTTTCTTTTTCCTTTTTAGCGATACGTCCTACACGTGGAAGCGACGAAATGGAGGTTTGTCCTGTGTCCGAGCAAAAAATAGGTTTGACTTGACAAATTATTTCGAGCCAAGTAAACACTAGATAACGATAGGAAGTTCAGGGCTTCCTAGTCTATATGATGTAACCTCGCATGGCTCAATAATGCAGAGATTTTATGTGGTATTTTAGTCGGCACTTGCTAGCAGACAAAAACAGACAAAAATGCATAAGGAGCGTCGTTGACGCGGAGTTCAAAGAAAAGCGGATAAAATGTAGCATTGAACCTTGTCTGAGACTGGTCGACAGTGAACCCTATTACAGACAGTCCAAATGTAGCACAGATAGAAAGTCATTTGTTTTGCTGTTCCCTTTCAGATTCTTGGTGCCATCAAGAAATACGCAAATTAATTGGAGGAGTAATCATGACTTCAACCTGACGGTCTTCGGCTAGCTTAATCAGTTCAAAGTATTTGTGCACGATCCTCGCAGTAAAGAGCACTATTTAAGCAATAGTGAAAATCAGACCTGAAAAAATTCCAACTGGTAGAGCGCTAGTATCGCAGAGGTCAGTGGTTCGAATTCCGTACAGGCCTGAATTTTTTTCAGGTCTCATTTTCACTATTGCTTAAATAGTGCTCTTTACTGAGAGGATCGTGCACAAATACGTTACTATAACCGCAATTCAGATATATGAATTTCAGATATTCGTTGTGTTCAGTTAAAAGTAGTTCATAAATCAGTAAACGTGACATATATATTGTAGAGATTTAACTCCGCGTTTACGTGAAACAGCAAACATCAGCTTGCCCTTTCACGTTCAAGTAAAATAGGGTGAACCTTGCTGGATTTGAAGGTGCCCTTGTGTGACTTATGAGGAAAAATTTTGATGCCCTTTTTCCGGCAATTAACTTTTACTCTGAGAGAAAAAGCGAAAAAAAATCTTAAGTACATGGTAAACGCAACCGGCAACGGTGAAAAATGGCGTTTCACGTAAGCACGCTGCTTAATCTCTCTATTTTCATCAAATCTTTACTAGTCGTAATGTTGGTACCATAGGTGTTTCAAAATGCGGAAAGGGTCCCATTAACACATATCTAGAGTTAAATTGTAATTATTTGATAACCGTATGAAAGAGTTTTCACTGCTTGTGATTTGTAGAGACCAACAGCAAATAGCGTTTTTGGTTGGAGACCCCAAAGCCATTTATACAGAGATATTATTGCAAATAGCTTTCGCTAAATTATGCAGGGCGAATTCCTGCAGGAAGGACCTTTTTGTTGCAGTGTAGATAACAAAATAAATTTCAAATATATAGCTATTCCATGCACCAGTTTCATATTGTCGTTGTGAATCTTGTGAAATTATACTGACCGAAGCCAAGAAAGTATTACTTAACGCCATATAAACCATGTAAGTGAAAAAAACACTCCAACTAACTTCTACTTTCAACACACTACTGCGAAAACTTAAAACTAGTTTCGTCTACGACCTCGTCAGTTGATGACAAACAAAAACTAAAAATTTGAAAAATTTCTGAAAAAACGCGCACGTCGTGTAGTAACACACGAAAAGTAGCCGCTCGGAACCAGGTCTGTAGAACTGTCACATTGCCACAACTGCCCCATGGACGTTGCCTTAATTCCACTCGCTTTTGGAATTGATTAACTTGCCCTCTCCAACCTTATTTATCAGTACAGACTCCGTTATCTGCCTCAACATTGCATCGTCACGAAAAACCCCCGTTACATTCATTACAAAGCCCACTTCATTTCCACCACGCCTTTCACAACAATGTCCCCACAGAACAGAGCTCCCTTCTCGCCGTTCTTAAGCATGGAAGTGTTCTCTACCACGAGTATACGCACTTGTGGACGTCTCTCTTACATATTTCGATTTACAAACACGGCAAACCGACTCATATGTAACACCCGTACTTCGGCATGATCCCTTTCCGTCAGTCCAGCAGAGAAGGCAGTCAGCATTGGTGCATCGCCTCTGTTTGAAAGGGTCTGATTTTTGGAGCATGGCTTTAAGGGTTGTTCCAGATTGCTCAACAACTTTGATCTTAAACTCTGTGGCTTTGATCTCTCTCATGTACCTGCGTTTAATCTGGGAACCAGGCCGAAAATCACTGTTTCATAACCACCCTTTCTAAACCAGTTGTCACGTCTCTTCCTTCTCTCTCGCGCCCGTTCGTATGCCTTCCACTCCCTCGGCCTGTACAACGGCTTCTCACCATTCGCATCCAGTTCCACCAGTCGGTTGTAGGCAGCCAACGCCGACCGTACTACTTCTTTTCGAAACTTCTGATCATAACCAGAATATTGAAGACGTAACATCATGTGGTTGACGTGAGCAACAACCTCCCACGGTAACTTCCTGCTACAGTTGAGGAGAATCCTTAACACTTCCTGCGTAAGTATGGTTCTCTTGCATATCATCACCTACACGCATCATCACCTACACGCTGTCTCCTCTCTATCCAGACTTTTAAATCGAGTATGGGTAGTTTTCAGTTCTAGAGACCTGGTTCCGAGCGGCTACTTTTCGTGTGTTACTACACGACCTGCGCGTTTTTTCAAAAATTTCACACATTTTTAGTTTTTGTTTGTCATCAACTGACGAGGTCGTAGACGAAACTAGTTTTGAAGTTTTCGCAGTAGTGTGTTGAAAGTAGAAGTTAGTTGGAGTGTTTTTTCACTTACATGGTTTATATGGCGTTTCATATTGTTTTTACCAACAAAATATACACTGGCTTTGTTATTTGCATCTATAAAGTTTATCAGAGAATAGACTATTTTTGATCAAAATTGTATCTTTTTTGTAACGAGAGGAAAAGCTTTTGTTTCTTTATTTTATATCATACACCAAATGGTTTTGTGATTGCTCGAAAATGTGGAAATCAAATATTTACATAGAGATATTCTATAGGTCGTGTTAACAGTAGGTTAAATATATCCTGAGGGCCTGATTACATGAGCCGGGCTGGCCCGGTTAGCTGGGCTGATTTCTTTTGTTTTGGTGTTCGCCAAAGCGTGAAAACAAAAGAATTCAGCCCGGCTAACCGGGCCAGCTCAGCTCATGTAATCAGGCCCTGAGACATGTGTATGAATCATTAAGTGTTCCTCGTGTAGCAATATTTGAAGGAAACTGGTAGGCTTGCAATTTTCCTTCAAACTGACGATCAAATTCATCGGGAAAGACTGTCACGAGAGTAAGAATAACTGTTTAACGAAGGAGGGCGAGTTGCTGGATCGAAACGGCAAAAAATTAATGGATTTACACTCTATTTCCGCTGGTTTGATCCCACTTTCCTACTATCATTGTTCGAACAACTTGCCGTCCTTAGACAAGAGGCCCCCCCATTTGTTTTTCAACTAAGGAGACTTACATAAAGGCCATACAGGACCCCATACAGTGCTGCACTATTTCATAAGTTCTCTGCAAAGATAAAGACTTGTAATTCAGGACAGACTGAATGACGATGTTCTTGTTGCATTGTTGAATAGGTAATTTGAACAACTATGAACTTTTCTTACAGTCCCCTGAAGGTCCTGGCGCGAGCGTGACTGTGGGTGTGAGATTACTTCCTGGTGTCAACCTTCAATAACTTATCAATATGGCGAACAACTGCACCTTATTTTTGGACAAGCAGCACTACTGTGTAGGTTACCATATGTATCAACTTTGCTTTACTCTTATTGTCCATACTTATCATGATCTACATGCTGCTGTTTCAGACGGTGATCTATGCCGTTAAACAAACCGTGTCTTCGCTGGAACTGATAGGAAGGTAATCTTTGTTAAACCTTAAAAGATATTATTCTCATGGTGATCCTGGCAGACTCTGTAAACAATAGACTGTAACAGGAGCGCACGATTCGAATGCAGCCATGAGTTTTGTTTGGATTGAGGAAATCGAAAGTTGGGTGATTTCGTCAGGTTCAGCGTTTACTTCCTTTCAAATTTGTACCAGCCGTTCTATTTAACTCGGAAAAATTCTGAAGTTACGCATGATGCCATCCCTCTTCTTCTATGAGTTGTATCAAGAGCAGAAATTTTAAAAAAGATATTGAAAGATATTTTTAAAAAGATTTTGAGGGCCACTAGTTACTCAGTTGAAGCACTGTCCCGTGATACCCTCGTTAAATAAAGTTGATTGATTGATATGAAGACGCGAGAATGGAGCATCATTAATGTATCATAGGAGGCCTTCATGAAATCCGCGATCTTCCGGTCCCAAATAAGCATTTGTCAGTTCCTAAATTCAGCTCATAATTATTTAATGCCAACAATCGTTATCAGTCATCATGGGACCTGAAAGATTGTTGTGTGGGTTCACTTTGACTTAATTCGTCACCATGTGCTAATGCTTTCCTACGATGATTTTTGATGCGTAACACGTATTTTCCATCAGCTCTGACTCAACTCGGGCATATAGAAAGCTGTCTTCATGTTCTCTATTCCAAAATTTCAGTGTTTTTTTTTTTTTCTGTCTAATAACTGAAGTGACCTAAATATCATGTTGACTGCTGGCTACGTTTAAATTCATACCCCATTGGACTTCAAATGAAGTTTAGTGCCCTTTAAAAGCAGGTACTACACGCATGAAATTGAATTTCTTAAATCGCCTAGTAATTTGAGGTTTTCTTGCAAGGCATGGGTGTATTCGTGATCATCCCTTTGTATATTTCTATTCATTAATATTTGTTTATTTTGCAGCTTGTTCGTTATTTTCATCATCTGGTTATTTAAAACATACAAATATTTCCACCAGGTAAAAGATTTAAAATAGTTTAACATGGTTTTCTTTGGGTTAAGAATTGTTTTTAACACAAGTTTCCTAACAAAAAAAATACCTGATCGCTACTGTTACATAATTTGTGGAATGAGTGCTTCACTACAACAGGACATAAAAGGCTTATTACTGTAGAAGCGATAAATCCTAATACATGAGGGTTGTGGGTAAAGAGAACTTTTCAAGAATTGTCTAGAATGCTGATATGCCTGAAAACTACCTTGCCATATTTCTAAACATATACAGCCTTAGTCTCGGGGATGAGAGGAGACCCTAGAAGTAAGGTTGTTAAGCCTAATTAAATTATGCTCACAAGAGCCAACAAGGCCATGCCCAAAAAAGTATCAAAACATTCAGTGCTTCAGGAGGTGCTTTGATTTGTGGGAGGTGTAATGCTTGATAGGTAATCTTGTCTCTAGCACCTCTTTGTGTTTACATTGGTAGGTTTAATTTAAATCTCATTTGAATTTTGTTAGACAGGAAATTATTCATTACACTTGGAATACATTCGGTATTTCTTTTTAATTTATTTTTATTAATTTTTTTTTATTATGTTTTTTTTGCCTGTAGTGAAAGAAACTTCCATGAGTGATATCTCCAAATTCTTAATGAGGCTGGCAGCAAGCCTGTGTGACAGGTGCTTGAGCAGCTGCTCAGCGGGTTTTAGAAATGGAAACAAATTACTTACATATTGGCCTTCATTAAAATGAGGACATCTGCACTTAAAAAATTATTTTTATTGATACCCTTAAAGACCTGAAAGGATCCTATGGTCATCCTTAATACGTCTTTGCTGTGTCTTACTGCAGAAAAGTGACGCCAATCCTTGGTTAAAACAGTCCACCAAACTTTAATAATCACTACCTAAACTACAGTTACACAATATTTCACAACCTCAATATGCATGCAACTTAGCTATACATGTTTACTCTCTGGGACCTCTCATGTCATGCATCTTACTCCAAGTGATGGTTCCTATTATTTAAATCCTAATTCATTAACACTATAACATTAATTAAACCTAGTTCATTAACACTATAACAGTCTTGAATTACAATGAAAATTATTTTTGTCAAATTGCAGCGATTAATTCTAGCACTTAGTGTAGCAGCTCTGTGTGGAAGCATTTCATTTATGCTGGTGAGTGATTAGCCAAGTCTCAGTATTAAGCATACTTAAACTTGAAATATGGTGTGGCCTACACTAATTACTAAGTTAAAAGGGGCAGATCTGAGGAAAGGATACCATGATTGTAATAGCATGGGTTCATTTGGTATGAACAACTGTTATGTTGTTTTAAAATTGTGGTAAAAATTCTTCAATCTTTGCACATTGAATATTGATAGCCTAAAATAATATCTTGAACTTCTTCATACACCAAGCCACTTATTAAGGGTGAGGCTTTACAATTTGTCTCCACTTCATGTAGTCTCTGCAACCATATTTCACCTCATCCATTAGATAGAGAAACTGACGCTTGATCTTTTGCAGTTGTTGTTCTCCAAGTTGATAAAAGATTTTCTAGGTTTCTTTCCCCCTCTGGTATCCAGATGTTACCCCACCTTTGGAGTGTGGATAGTTTTTCGGATAATGTATATCTCATGACAAGTGTTTTCCAGGGATCAGTGTACTTTATTAAACGTCTGTTGGTTATTAAGTCATTAAAAGTTCATTATTTTGTGCATTACATTCACTCATTTAACAGACAGGTGTCCCACAAGAGAGAGGAACCTTCTGTGAATTTCAAGCATGGCTCATTACATATTTTGGTAAATAGATTTGTTATAAAGTTATTGATCAAAAGCAATTATTGGTATGCAATATTTTAATGGTACTATGTGTTGTTCATTTTACTGCATTAATTTTGGAGCCTAGATTTGCCTTAAATGTAGTAAGATTTATGTCTAGATTTGCCTTAAATGCAGTAAGTCTCAAAATGATTAAGAACTGGAACACTAGGTCATGTAGATTAAAAAAATAACAGTAACAGCCTAGTGTCGGTGTCGGATTAGGTTATTTAATTGAATACTTCATGATCAATATGTTACATTTATTTTTCAGTTCTAGCACTTCTGTTTTGGGTTTGCTGTATTACTTTCAATATCTTGAGAGCTTTGAGAGGAGACAGGGCCAAACGCTTAGAGAAGTGAGTGGTACAATTACTTGTTCATTTCTTGAAAAGAGACTTGTAGCACAAATGGAATTTTACTTCGTGTGTTTTCGTTTTTGCTAGTTTAAGTATGACACCATCAGCATTTCTATTCAGGTGGTATCATTTTGTGTCATGGGGTGTACCAGTCATCTTTGCCAGTGCTCCATTCAGTGAACATGTCTATGGACCTGCTGGACCTTGGTGGTAAGTGTTTCCAGGAGTGGAGCACAGAGAGTGCACAAAGCCTTGCCCGAGAACCAAAACTGCAGTGTTAATTTATCAATTCAATTAAGGTGGTTTATGCAACTTTTAACAAGAGTGACTGTTCTTGTGGGTACACTACATTAGGATATCTTAGCCATCATAACAGACGATCATTTGAAAATCACCTGGGTTGAAGATGTTAAAAAATTCAGTGGCATTCTTTAAAAAGAGGGTAAACCCAAACTCTTACATGACTATAGTATATATTTTCTTGGGCACTCCACAGGAGGCCTGGGACCAAGGTGGCTCCAAATGGTTTCAATAATTTGAAACACCAATATTTTGGTTGATTATCTGGCTTCAACAAAGTTTGGGTTTCCTTATTTAAAAAATTGTGATCATTTTTTCCACAATTAAATTTGCCATAGCATCCTAACAGCCTCTTCGTGAAACCCTTATTTCTTATTTTATCTCCCTGTAACTTGAAAATAAAATAGATTTGGCCTCCATAGTTATCACCTATCAAGATTCATGTTTCTGCAAAGTTAAAAAAGTGAAAAATTGGAGGTAAAGTTTAGAGACACTATATTTTTCATAATTTAAGGTGGTTCTTCACCAACTTCTTAAAAACTAGGCTTAAAAATGAGTACACTGATATGCTGATTGCAATGTTAAAAATGGAGGTAACAGAAATCATTTTTGAGTTACAGGCACATAAACTTATGTTAATGAGGCTAAATTGTTGCTATGGTTATCTATTATATCATAAAAAATGGTTAAAGCATATTGAGAGACATTCTTTTGATACCATTTCCAGTCCCTCTTAAAAATTTATGTTTTATATAATTATAGTCACAAATCAAGGCTTTACCGGTAAGCACAATGTGTGAGTGCTAGTTATTCCATGTACACTTCAAGGGCTAGTGTGGGCAACAAAATACTGCATCAAAGGGATGATGTTGTTCATATGCTCTTAATTCCTGTCGAGAAATTACACCATTTTTCAGCTATATCCGTTGAAGACGTTTTTAAAATTATCTGTGAATCTACCAATGCTTCTTTTCAACTTGATCCTATTCTAACATGGCTACTAAAGTCTTGTCTTAATATATTGGCCCCTTCCATAACCGAGATGGTTAACATGCAGGTCTCTTCTTACTGGTCTCGTTCCTGATAACTGGAAAACTGCCCTTGTTATTCCCCTACTCAAAAGGCTGTACTTCAGCAACTGCTTGACCACTGTAAAAATTATGCACCTCTTCCTAAATTTCAATCCGGTTCCCGTAAGTTTCACTCGACGGAAACTGCTGTGCTGAAAGTTCACAATGATATCCTGTTACACATTGACAACCAGGAAGTAACACTGCTCGTGCTTTTAGACCTTAGTGCTGCGTTTGACACGATCGAGCATTCCATTCTCCTAAATGCCCTCGAGCGAGATTTTGGAGTTACTGGCACCGCCTTAAAATGGTTTGATTCGTTTCTATTTGATCGCAAACGGCGTGTTCTAATCAGTGGCAAAGCGTCTGACGATTTTTTTCTTAATTGTGGAGTTCCTCAAGGCAGCTGTATGGGGCCTGGGGCCTGTTCCTTTGACTCTCTATGTTTTCCTTTTTCATACAATCTCTCATCATCTTCCCTCCGCCCATAGTTATGCAGATGACACTCAGCTCTACTTCTCCTTTCGACTTATGTCCCTGGAATCTCAAGTTGAAGCTATCAAAGTTCTGGAGAGCTGTATCGCTGAAGTGCGCTCTTGGTTTATAATCAATCGCCTAATGATTAATGACATAAAAACAGAGTTTCTTATTATCGGCTCCCGCCATCAGCTTAATGTAATTTTTACTCTGGATGTAGTTTTAGTATGCTATCTTTTCAGTAGCATATATAGCTATATTAGTGTATTTATAATGTTATTAACTGGTTGATTAATTAATTAATTAATTAATTATTTAGTTAACCTTATATTTTACTTATTATCTCTGAACTTTTATTGTAACTTTTTAGTATTATATTTCATTTATTTTCTACTCGATTCATTAGCTATCTAAGCTAGGTGCCTGGCAAGCTCCATAAATTTCGAGTATAAATAAATCTACATCTGCATCTACATCAATTTTATCGTCGTTGGTGAATCTAGCGTTAAACCCTCAGAAAGCGTTCGAAATCTTGGAACATGGTTCGATGCCCAAATGCGTATTACATATAGGCAACACCTGTAGTAAAGCTTTTCACGGTCTTTATAAAATAAGACAGATTAGAAAATTCCTCAATGTTAGGTACGACAAAAACATTGGTCCATGCATTTGTATCCTCTCATCTTGACTACTGCCACGCCCTTCTCTTTGGCCTACCTAAATATCAACTTGATCGCCCTCAGAAAGTCCAGAACGCAGCAGCTAGAGTTGTTTTTCAATTGTCTAAGTTCGACCACATAATGCCTGCTCTTGTTGACCTACACTGGCTCCCTTTAGAGTTCCGAGTCCAGTTCAAACTGCTTCTCATTGTCTTTAAGTCCTTACATAACCAAACTCCAGATTATATTAACGATCTTCTGTCTATGAAAACCGAATCCAACTATTCTCTTCGTTCGTCCTCACAGTTTCTTCTCTCAGTTCCCAGAGTCAACTGTTCTACATTTGGGGGTCACGCTTTCACCCACGCTGCACCGGTTTTATGGAACTCATTACCGCTGACGATTAAATCTAGTAGTATTATTTTTGTGTTTAAAAAAAGGCTGAAGACTTTTCTTTTTAAAAAGGCTCTTAAGTTGTGACTTTTGGTCTATTTGATATATATTCTTATTCAGCGCATTTGAATATTGACCAATAGTTAAAGCGCTCTATAAAGATATCATTATTATTATTAAAATGCTTTCCTCGTGCCTTTTAGATGACAAACTACACATTTGTGTGAAGTTTTTGGGTGAAATCAGTTATGATAACACGAGAAATACTTTGCTGTGATACTCACCTGGGTACCTTGTATTTTTGTGTGTTGCTTCACTAAAATGTATAGTTTTGCAATAAATTACTAACTCAGTGGACCTTTACTTGCAGCTGGGTGGCAGGAGATGTTGAAAACAGCGCTATATGGAGATTTGCAACGTAAGATTGTACTATCTCGATCCTGGACTCGAGACAGATGAATGTGCTTAATGACTTCACGCGAAAAATCATCAGGACAAGATTGTTGGATAACCATTGTCGTTTTATCAACACTAACCTTACTAGGCAATAATAATAGGCTAATGATTTATTTATCCACAAGAGATTGTCTGTAGCCCTCCCCCTTCACTCTTTACTGACAATGGAACCTGTTAATGGAACGAGGATCTGAGATGTGAGATAACACACGGATGCATAGATACAGATTTCACCACCCTTCAAGATTCTCAGCTTATTAGCTTTTTAAGCCATTAATAAGCTTATCTTAGGGCTATTGCAGTGTTCAAAACCGATAGTTATTGTCACTTGTTAGTTCCAGGAAAGAGCTTTTTTATTGGGTGAAAACATAGGTAATTTTCCCTCCAAGATTCAGTGAACTCCCTCCTATCGCTGCTACATTATGGGCAATTATCCTCGCTTATGGCTGAAGGGATTTTCTTTACACGGAAACAAGCCTTGGCCGCGCATGATTCATCAAATGTTACCAGTAAAACTGAGGTTGGTCAGAGAGCCCTGATAATTACCTTGTAAGATTACATTGCCGTTGACTGTTTTTCTCCATTTTTAAATCAGGTACTACATTCCTTTGTTTATTTGCATCATTGGACTCTTCGTTGCTTATACTTACATCTTTGTTACTCACCGGCGACAGGTTAGCATGAGATTGTCGGAGTTTATGTTTTAAGCTAAAGAAGTTAGTGCTTTGAAGTTCAACGCATCTGATGTGCATCGATAGATCTTTAATCGTCAAAGGGCTGGTACCCTTGAGCGAAGTGACCGTGTTATTTACTTAGTTCTTGAGTCACTCCCTCAGTTTTATCAGACAAACCCCCATCCAACTTTGCGTGTCATCATTCAGCATACCTTCTACTGCCAAAAATGTACTAAGTTTTACTTCAGTTTGAATTAAAGGTTCACTTTTTCCTATTCAGAAAGTAGCAATGATGAAACGTTTGAATTAGAATTGTTCACCTATGATGACAGAATCTAAGCTGGTTGAACTAAGAGAACTGACGCTCTATCAGTGGGACGGGTCAGCCGAGACTTATTGAAATAGTGCAGAGATTAGGAATGAACATGTATGTATGAGTTATCGTTGCACAAAAGTTGGCAAATTTCAAGTTGTAGGTTGCGACAATCATCAGTGAACGTTGGGCAGCATTCGAATATTGAACCGGTCAAGTGTAACACTGGCTTGTAACGTATACATCGTGAAAGTGTACTTTTCTGTAATCATGAGATGACCTTTCAATTTTAGGTCCAACGCTGGGAAGGAGTTCACAGAATGAATAATGCGGCGGACGTTGAACAAAGAAGGGTAAGTAAGTAATCCGTCTGTTGCTGTCTGCGCCAGACTGGTTATGAGACTACATTCTCCACTACAAAAAATATTTTCTAGACTTGTCATGAACTGCTCCTTTACGTGACATCACGAACAGAGAATGTTCATCAAGTCTTCCGCAAAGTAATAAAAGGGGGTAAGTTTCTAAAGAAACTGTGGTGCTGCGTCGGTGGGAGTAACAAGATAATTTGGTCATATCAGTTAAGTTGAAATTGTAAATTGGCCTCCGTAAAGAGTTAAAAACCTGACGTTTCGAGCGTTAGCCCTTCGTCAGAGAGAATGACGAAGGGCTAACGCTCGAAACGTCAGCTTTTTAGCTCTCTACGGTGGCCAATTTACAATTTCAACTTAGTTGATATAACCAAATTACCTTCCGGAAAGTACACAGCTATAAGCATTAGGTTGCTTTTATTGATAGTGTAAGCGCTTCTGCAGCGGCTAGCAACCAGGACGTTTTTGGTGCATACTGTTGTTTTTTAATTGGATAACTGCTTTAAACTAAAAAGTGTTACGTTCACGCTTCAGTTACTGATGAACCACATCAATTCACTGATGGCGTACCCATTCATTTATCTTGTGCTGTCATTGGCGCCATTTATACACAGGTAACTTGTCACATAAACTAAACCACAAAAAAATTATCAGTCGCGAATAGAATGAAGCAATGGTGGAAATCAATCAGTATAGGATGTTCACCTTTGTATTTCGTTTTAAAACTTTACTGCTGATTGAGATCTCATCAACTTAGCGGCGTTCGACGTCTCTCGACCTCAGAGCCCACACGGTCTTATTAGGCGCGAACGCTTTAGACACAGTAGCTTCAACTGGACCATTTATTGACAGAATTACTACGACGCGTCAAAGCGATTTACTCTGTGCGCAAAATATGCGTGCATGTACGACATATAATGCGATCAAAGCGAGTATGCACTAAATTTATTTTGAAATCGTTCAAATTACCTAATTGCGACATCTTAGAATAAAAAATTTAAAAAAGGTTAGTGCTCTGTAGTTTTTTTTTAAAAGAGCCTCGTTCACAAATAAATTCTTTGACACTGAAAATTATAACTTCCGTATTGAACTTTTTCGGATGTTATATGGGCTATGTTAAGTAGCCAAGTTTTGTCCCATAGACGTAAGCGACACGAATTTTACAGAGTCAATCACTTCGTGTCAGCTGTTATCCTGGAACGATTTGAGATTTGAGATTAGACACCGTACTTTACCAAAAACTGATCACGTTTCTCCTTAACCATGGAAAACTCTCCATACTTTTCTAAATCTGTGAAAGAAGCTGTGATGTCTAGCCTGTGTTGCTCTCCGATATTCCCTCTTTGATTCAAGGATTATTTGATATTTTGAGCGCTGTCAAGTCCTAGAAAGTAGGTCATATGTGGTGAATTCTGTAACTGAAATGAGAACGTCTTTGTCATGTTTTTGCAGAGTTTACAACGCTTTTTATTCAGACTCAAGCTTTGTTCTGATTCTCCTCCATGTTATTTCCATACCTTTAACAGGTAAGTAAACCCCCTAGGTAAGTGATCCTTAATACTGATTTATTCTGTGCCTGAGTTGCGCCGTGTACCGTTTACCGAGATTGCTACAAAAACAGTAGCCAAGATGAAAAGTATGGACTTTGACTTGCAAATGATACTATTTCTATTTAGGATTGATTAATGCTATTGCATTTGGAGTGAACAAGGAAACCCTCAACAGACTGAACTGGGCTGACATGAAGGTTAGGGCATAAGATCAGGAACTCAAATGCAAAGTTGTAGTTCATCCAACGACTAACCAGGTTGTAAACAAGAGAGAATGAGTTGTCTCTTGGTTGAAGGGTTACTAGAGCGGGTGTGAGTCGAAGTAAGATTCATTTCTGATACTTGTGCTGTAAATTAGTGTCTCACAAGATATCACGAATAGTAAAGATGGAGTTGAACAAACTCGAAAAAATAACCACCTAAGATAGAAACCCCTCTTGCTGGTTCTAAATAATGTTTCACTGACCGTGCATGCTACTATGTTTTTTATACGCCTACAGTCGAGTGATCCAATACGTAATTGCCCGTCACTCCTTAGACTTTGGAATTAAGGTTCAGTTTGTCTTGAACAAAATGCTTTAAATAACGGTTCAAGGACAGGGCTTTTCCTTTGACAGGGGTATCACGCACAGTGAATCACTTTAAACCAAGGTAGTTCTTCCTCTCTTGTTGCGGCATTTTGTGGAATTTGCCTGCATTAATATGAAGCTTTAAACCAATTTAACATTGAATGACACTTTTTGTAGGTGGCTTTTCAGCAGCATTTGCCATCGTGGAATCAAGGAATGGACAGGTCCATGGGAGAGCATCAGCTCGGAGAACCGACTCAGTGCACAGAGTTGGCGGGTCGCACAATTACCAGATCTAATACTGTAAATTGAGTACTTCTTCTCCTGAACGACCGGCCCCAGCTGGGAGAATTAAATTTTCCCTTGTACAATGGCTGCCAATGTCAACAAACAAATATTCAACATCAGGGAGGAGTTATTTATGCGGTTTCTTGAGTTGAATGTATTTTTCTATTTGACAGACATTGTATCCCCTTTGCTGCTTACTGTATGATAATAACTTGTGATGACGTGTAATCGTTTATCTCATAACGTAGTCACTTCAGATGTAGATCACAACGTTGCGACTTCATATTGCAAGTCGTCTTCAGACTCTAAGGGCGGCTGAATAGACGCTGCCTTATATACTTTTATGCTCAACTGTGATTTCTTGGTCTTTGACATCGTTGATAGGTGCTTTTTCGTGACAACTGTATTTAACGCAAGGAATAACTATTTTTTATAGTGATAAAGGCTACAAGGCCGTTCTTAAGTTTAATTCCCTTCGTTGTTTCTACGTTCTTTTCTTCCTTCCGAGGAAACAAATTGAACAGATGAAGAAATGGACTCGGAGAAACTGACAAGGTTTCATAACCTTGGAAAATTTACCCTAGAAAGTATTGTTTGAAAAAAACTGCCGCGAAGTAATAGGAATTGTAACTGTCTAAGCTAATGCAGGTTAATGCTTTGGAGTCTGTGTCAATTGCTGTCTTTTTAAATCAAGATCGCAGATTAAATATTTTCACACAATGTGTTATGTGCGGTATTTGCTGATCAACAATTAACGCCAAGGAGAGACCACACTAGGTCATGGACTAATGTATTCCGAGTGTCTGTCCTTCATCAGAGAAATGTTTGGGAACGGAACGAGTGATATGGATATGATTTGATTCTGAATATCATCAATTGTGAGAATTTTCAACGTCTGATTCAAGCAAGGATTCAAGAGCTTTATCGTGAAATGAGACTCAAGAAACGTTGCAACACGCTAAGTGGCTACTCATCTTTACTTTCTCGGTAAGTTAAAATAATATACCACAGCGGTATTGCCAGTTCTACTTTGTCACTTGTTAATTGTATAAGAAGCTGAGCCAAAATTTGTGAGAACAGTGTTAAATTTCTGATCACGCCCCTTATGTTCTAGGCCGTTTTTGGAGGTCTATGACCGTCTATTTAGCATCTATCTCATACCAACATACTTTCGACTTACGAAGGCATTACGCCTCGCCATCTCGAACCTCCAACTAGCTCTTAAATCTCGAACCAAAACCGATTTTCCCTGAATTCCCGATTTACATCGGTTGCAATTACTCCCCCAGGAACTCGAACAGTCGCCCATTCTGCAAGGTTTCTCGAACCTTGCATAACTCATTCGAACCTTCCGCAAACTCGTACCACCTTTTGCTTTTATTTCAGGTAATTTTCTTTACGAGTATACCCCCGATAAATTGAACCGTGTATCACCTGAAGCATCCGTGCCTTTTTTTTGCTAAGCACCAAACGGTTTGGGAAGTGTTTGCAAACTATTTTGGAAGTGTTCATTCACCTTTGTTGAATCAAATGTAAACTTAGATGATATCAGACAGTGGATAAGCAAGTTGCGTCCAGAATACACGACCATTGTACGTGATAGAACAAGCTCAGTAGAGAGAGCTGGTGTACATAACCACAATCCCTGACACTCAAGCATGAGGATGGCAACAGTCAAGCCAAGCTAAGCTACCCTCATTACACTATATTCAGAACATGTCTAAAAAAAACCTTTGTTTGTGTACTCTTAAACTTTTTTTCTTCCCGATCTTCAGAATGTATCACTTTCAGTAGCGGCTGAATTTCTGTTGACTCGTTCCTTTGTCACTTTCCCTTCAACTTTGAGTCAGCGGGAATCGACTAAATTTCCTCACTGCGTAGAACCAGTAAGAAATAGGAATTACAGTAAAGGAACCCCTCGTTAGAAATACTTTCACTCGACTTCATATTCGCTCTTGCTGACAATTACCTCATTGTAAGTTAACTCTACGGTTTATTTCAAGTACAAGTCGACTAAAATGCCACGAGGATGACTGTTGATGTGGGAGTGAAAGAGAAGGGGTTGGAGAGGGTGGGGAGGCAGGGGAAAGAGAATGTGAAAAAGTTTGTTCAGTGAACAGGAAAGTATGCTTGAATTTCTTTTTTCCTTTTATTTCTGTTGTGCTAGTGGCAATATATTATAATTATTACAACCTTAATAAAGCTTGTTTTTACATTTCTCGCTGTTTACTGTGAAGTGATTTAACAAGGGGCCTATGAACTGACAACCCAAATAGGTTTCTCACTAAAACGTTTACCACATTACTCCCTTAATGAACAACCAGGACAACAGAAACGAGAGAAATGAAATTTCCGACGTTTGAGTGGATACGAATTAGCCGGAAATGAAATATTTCTGCGGCAT
The DNA here is from genome assembly GCF_964205215.1 of Stylophora pistillata. Taxonomy (NCBI): domain Eukaryota; kingdom Metazoa; phylum Cnidaria; class Anthozoa; order Scleractinia; family Pocilloporidae; genus Stylophora; species Stylophora pistillata. The sequence continues at coordinate 19,860,047 of NC_142525.1, read as the reverse complement.
GGGAGCAGTGGTTACTGGGGCAGTTGAAGTGCAGCATGGGTAGAATGGAGTGCTATAAAACAGATGCTTATCACGAGGGAAGGCATTCTTGGCCGACACCTCGTCTTGCTCACGTTATTTTTTATTCATTTATTTAGTGTTTTTTTTTTTCTTTTTTGGTATACATTTGATTTACTAGTGACAGTTCGAGTTTCGCAGGGGGGCTTCTTAGCTTGTTTGCGTTTCCCAAAATTATTTAGAGTTTTCCTTGCTTTGTTGGAAGGGTATCTGGTCTTTTCGTCCAAGAGTCTTTTCGTCTAAGTCTTCTCGTCTAAAGCCTTAGGTCCATTCGTCCAATATCAAGTATTTTCGTCAAGTGAAGTTGTAACGCGATATATTTTATTAAATAGTGACAAAAATAAAGACTTGCCGTTTAATTATTTCGTGCGGAAGAAATGGCAATAATAGGCTTGGTGTGAAGTGTCTGTTTGGCGTAAAAGACAACTAAGTATAACATCACTAAATGTCCGACATAACCAACTAAGCCAGAAATGACCCCAAATAAGCATCTTCTGTGTATTTATCGTAATTCACGACGTTGAATTCGTAAACGAGGATTGCATGGTGACTAAAGCTATCGGAACCAAAATAGCCTCTAAAAAGTGTTTATTTGTTTCGAGAAAAGACTCAACAATTAGACGAAAAGACTTTAGGACGAAAAGAGTTGGACGAAAAGACTTGGTCGAAAAGCCTTGGACGAAAAGCCTTTTGGACGACAAGACCATCAAGTTGTTGACATCTTAACGACTGATTTTACCTTGACTTCCGAAATTACTTTCTACGACAAAGCAGGACATGTTAGAAAAAAACATTACATTACACGGCAGCAGTCTGTTTCATATTAGGTAGCAACCTACTCATCCAAGGGAGGAGGTGGTGCAGCAACTGGTGTGGGAGAGGGAGGATGTGGGGAATCTGTTGATGTAGCCGAGGACCAGGATGAATCATCATTGGGTCTGACTTCACTTGTTTGTCCAACAGGATACTCCCTAACAAGAGGCTTATGAGCTGCTGTGTGTTGCATCAAGGCAACCTGAAATACAAAAACAATGATACAATGCATTATTCTCTAGGAGGAGGGGGAAAAAGAACTCTAGCAGATATCAGATTGCAACTAAAGGGTCATACCTTCATTTGGGCCCAGTGCAGTCTGCTCACTGTTTCCTTATCCATACCAAAGACAATTGCATTTAGCATTCCTAAACAGAATAAGCTTTTAAGTTGAAAATCTTGACTGTATCATAATGGTACTTACGCGACAACAATTAATAATTAATCACTACATCACTAAACTTCCCTTAAGAACCCTTTCCCCCAAACTCTGTTTGAGAACTTGGATGCTTAAAAGGTTATTTTAGAACTGAATTACAGAGATTGATTTCAAAAAGTTTTCCATACTTTCTTCAATGTCCTAATGTAATTCCACTTACCAACTAAGGGACTAGACAGTACTTGAAGCAGTAGCAGTGTGAAGCTGGGTTCAGGGCTAGCGGCATTCTGAATTCTGCAAGCAAGCAACACATTAACAATGAACACACCTACAGCTATTACATAGATATAATGCCTACTTCTTTGTTTCTGAGCCAGCTATTCCCAGTCTACAGAATGTTGCACTCTGTCAAGTGAAGGAAGCAGTTACTTTTCAATAAGTAATCAATTTTTCACTTATCATGTTATAAGGAGTAAATTTTCACAGTTGATTTGTTATTTCTTTCAGGAAAATAAGAAATCTTCTTAAAATGTTGAAAATGTCAGCTAAGGGGAGAGCACAAAATTATTTCACCTAACAAAGTATATGGACTTAGTTTCCCTTTTTGTTATTTTTAGGTTACACTGGTTCTCTGTTAGTTTGTCAAAGTTGTTCCACAAAGTGTCTCATACAAACAAAAACCTTGAACTATGCAAAACTACACATATCTTATTATCTGCATGGCAAGTTATACAAAGACCACATAATAAAGTCTTTATTAAGCACTCTAAACAACAAATGTGTTTAGTTACAATGATATGAACTCAGCAGGTATAAAACTAATTAACTAAGTAAATTACTAACTGACTAACTAATAAGAGAACAAACATCTATTGACAAAAGTCCTCTTGAAACGTTCAGTTCTGACAAGCGGGAGAATATAATTATGGTGCCTCTTACGTAGCGTAACCATTGGTCGCTCTGGTGGCAAAAGGTCATCTAAAGCTGTTGTAAAATCACTGTCAGTGATCTTGGCCCACAACTTCTTATCTTTTAGAATAATAATATTTTCAATCGAAAAAAGCTCTTTACAGTAACCAAGCTTAAAAGCTCTCTTGAACAGCCTGTCTATGCGACTCAGATACTTATGATAATACGCGCAGCCCCATACTTCTACAGCTGCTACCCCCATACTTCTACTTATTCTACCTATATGTAAATATAGGTAGAATAAGACTGATAAAAAGAAGATGAAGATGATCCAGCGGCAGTCCATAGAATTTACAAACACGTAAGATGTACAGACGACTACTGGCTTTCGATATAATATTATCAAAATGTAAATCCCTGTTACACGGATCAGATTGAAAAGTTACACCCAACAACTTCAGACATGGTTTACGCTCTATAGAAGCCAGAGGAGCAAGTAAAGCCTTAGTAGATTTGCCTCTAAAAACCATCTCCCACGTTTTCTTGAAGTTTAGTTGCATACGTTTAGCAGATGTCCATGCGACGATCAATCGGACCTCCTCAGCTGCTGAATTGCCGTTGTTAGCCCGCAATTTTATTGGAATACCTATTGTTAAATCATCAGCATATTTCACAAGCAAATTCTGATTTGGTAGAATGGCCTTAATATCGTTGACCAAAATAGAAAATAGTATAGGGCCTAAAACTGTCCCCTGAGGGACACCCCTATTGATATTTAAATAGTCCGTAACAATGGCAACTACAACTAGCTGCACTAACCTGTCTATGAGAGGACATATTGTGGTTAAAAGATAAACCACTGGATACCACATCAAGGGCCTTATGTCCTGTTTCATCAGTTCCTAACAATTAAACATATTAATCTAAGTAAAAACAGGTAACTTTGGTTTTTTCTGTCACTGGCTCAGCCCTATCTTCAAATGAGGAAAAGGTGGGAGACAAGCAAAAGATGGGTGTACCTCTATGCAAAGATGCTTAAAATTCTTAGAATAAAATGTTTCAATATATTTACTTTACTTCTGTCAGCTTCAGCACTGTATGTGCCCTCCCAACGTTTTATCTGCAAGATGAAATGCAGTTCAGATTCTCACAGGAGGTCAAATTTATTCACAGTTACACTAAAAAGTGACAAAAAGGTGACCACAATTTTTCTGTAACAAACGCCATGTGCAATAAAACAGCTATGTACAATGCCATCAAGGAAGAAAGGTGGGGTACAAATCCCATTTTCCCTTCCTAGATTACATGATGTTATATCTCTAACTACAAATCTCATGTAATGAGCTCCAGTTCCATTTACTTGATTCAGTGTTCTAATCAATCAATCCTTGGTAAGATCAATGACATATTTTTAAACTGACCTGTCTCCTGATGGTTATGAAAATGTAAGAATAAACAACAAAAAGCCCAATGATACAGAGATACACAGGAATGTAATATCTGTGGATTAGAAGCACAAAACATTTATTGACCAAACTTTAACATATGTGCCATATCTCTTCCCATAATGACACAAAATCTTGCTAACAAATATCAAATAGAGCAAACAGGCCACACACTTGGATAACCTTATCCACTTACGTGGCAAATCTCCATGCTACACTGTTGTCACTTTGTTTTGAAATCCAACTGAAAAAAAAGTGCTTCACTGTAAAATTGTGTTACTAATTTTGTGTTTTAGCATAGCTTTTGTATTCTTCCAAGACTAGCTATGTTATTCATAATTCCCTTCCATTTAATTATCAAGGTACAATTTAATGGAAGGAAAACAATAGAATAAGTACGGCTATTTTTCCAATTCTGTTGTTGCCTCTTAATATAACAGATTTAGCTATTGATTAGTATATCTTAAGATGCACCTGATTGAAGTTCAACTGATAAGAACCAAATTCACACTAGTGCCTTAGAGTAACAATGATAACATAGGACAGAAACTTTCTTTCTTGTCAATTCATTTTATTATTAATTTGCAAAACCTTCAAAGTAAATTCTCACCACCAGGCTCCTGCAGGTCCATAATGGTCATTGATCAGAGGTAAGCAGGCCACTACAAAGGGGATTCCCCAAGAGACAAGGTGATAATATCTGCAGAAATATGTGTATCATGTGTTTGTTCATCTAAGTAATGCATATATCAGAGTACGAGATATAAATGTTTTTTGTATACACCCACCAGAAGCTCTTGAAAAAGTTGTATGTGTACAGGAAACTACTGCTTACTTGAGAGGCATAAAGCCTGGTTCACATGAGTGATCCAAATGTAAATACAAATACAGGTGCAAATGCAAGGAAACACACATATGAATTACTCTAACACAAATGTAAATGCAAATGCAAACCCAAGTGCCAACCCAAGGAATAAAAAAATCTTCATTTTCTTGTGCTTGCATTTTCATCTGGGTTTGCTTCCAACCCATGTGAACCACATGCAAGTGAAAAGCACAGGTTCCATCTGTTCCAGCCAGCACAGCACAGCACAGTTCAGAACAAGATGGCATTGACATCTTCTGCTATTTCAGAAGAAAAACTTGTGCAGAGTGTGAAGAAATTTCCTGTTCTTTTCTACAAAAGTTTCCCAGAATTGAAAGACAAAATCAAAGAGTTACAAAAGAATGTAAACATATACAACAAATACACTGATGCAGTAATACAATGATTCTTGAACCAATCAGTAAATTTTCTCCTCAGAGCTCTGTAAGCAAAAACAAATGATAACATATTGCAGCAAACTCTGCAACAAAAAAACTATTGTCATCAGTCATCTTGGAAAAATACCTCTACCGTGTTTGCGTATCTCATTTTCCTTGCATTTATGTTGGACAAGTCAACTTGTTTGCTTTTGCATTTGCATTTGCATTTGCATCACAGTATGAATCTGGATTAAATGTTACTAAGCAGCATTACTCACTCAAAAGAATGGGTAACCAATGATAAATAAGGAATGTTATTGTATTCCTTGGAAAAAGCCAATAGGTGAAAAGAAAAATAAATAGCACACTGCAAGGGTAATTTGGTTATACATGTAGATTTGAGATTTGCTCACGTCTTGCAATTTAGTTTGATTGTTCATTACACAATGAAGTTGTTGAATCAAAACAATCTTCACACTTGTAAGAGACTTGCCGTTAACTACTGAAAAAAAATCTGTTCAAGCTAGCAAAACAAAAATTTGACTAACTTTTCAAAATTATCTGTTCTGACTCCTTTTATGGCATTCCAGTATAAGTTAAAGGTGATGCAGCAAACCCACAAAAGAACAGAGAAACCTACAAAATACAGACCATTATGATTTCAAGTTCCTTGCATGACTTCCTTATTGATCAGTAAGATGGTAATGACTGATCAATAATGTATACAAAAAGAAAACTATCCAGAGAGATGTAAAATCTAGTTACAGCAAAAATGGGGTAAGAAAATATGTATTACATTACAGGAAAAATTGAAAACTCCAGGCATGCATTTTTCAAAAGACCCAAAAGCTTCTCTGGTCAAAACTTTTCAGGGCCATATTACAGGTGATTTTCTCAGGTTCCAGAGAGTGTTTCCCAAAATTCCTGAAACACCTCGTATTCTCACCCAAATATTTCAGGGTTTTTTCTGGTTTAAACACCAGCTATAAAACATATTCTAGAATACTTTAAAATGTTTAACTCCACCTCTGAGCTTAGAAGAAATTGGCACCCTGAGTCTCATTTTGTTTGTCCTTGAATAAATTAAGCCACTGACATAGAATTAGCTGAAGAAATCATCATCATTTTTCAAAACATTGTTTTGCTTTATATTCAGTATCAATGTTCTCACCTTGTAGCATCTTGGATGAAAAGTTTGATTCAGAACACTGTCCTGATGACTATACCATTTTATTTCAGATCAAGTCAAATGATGAGGCAGGGAGTTCTTGAAAAGTTCACGGGGAAAAATAACCAGGCCTTAAATTTGTGTGTTTTTTCAAGTGCTTTATGGGACAATTTTCAGACCCAAGAGGTTTTTGGGTCTTTTGAGCAATCATCACCTGGTTTTAGTTGCCACATACATGGGGGTGTAGCTGGCCTGTTTTATGAAGTTTGCACAAAACAAAAAGCTATCAGATGGCAACCTGATATAAAAATATTAGAGCTTAAGCTCAAGTGATGGCAAAAGTGGTTGCCTTCACTTGTTGATGAAATGTTAAATGTTATATGTATGCATGGCAACATGGCCGCTAAGCTTTCTAGTAGTTCTACAATTCTACTTTACTTTCTACTACTTCTATTGATATTTCTGCCTTCGGTATGCGTTAAATCGGGAGATAAGGATTTAAACTCGACGAATAGTCATTTATTTCAAGTGAAAGTCCCTTCTGAGCACGCTGATCCAACTTGGTTGAACAAAAACCTATTGAACACCCCGAAGAGACCAGTTGTAGAATGGAGAAAGTGTGGCTCTATTTGCGTCTTTCTCCCATTTAAAGATCTTACAGAATATATGGATGTTCATGCCAACCCAGGAACTCCAAGGACTCAGACTGACTCCAGTAACTTGGTCAATTTACAGCCACAGAGACCTAACAACGAAGATAGCCCTCATTTGTCATCATCTGCGGCTGGTAGGGTTTATAGCCGACAGGAATTACTTGCCCTTCGTTTCCAAAAGTATCATGACCAGGAATTCAGGACTTGTCTTGGGAAACTTAAGGCAAACGGACTTCTAAGATACCGAGGTGCTGCGCGTTCCCGAGCAGAGAAGCCTAATGCCAGTCAAAGACCAATTCCAAGTAGGATAACTTGTAGTTAACGTGGTAAACAACCCCGAACAAGCAGTACAGCCATCTGCTAATTTGATAAGCCAACGAGAGCAGTGAATTATAGCGTCTTAAAGAAGGTCAAACATCAGAAATCTTATGATATACCTGTCATCCTGTCAACTAATGTGAGAGCCTTAACGAACAAGGTGGATGAGATTCAACAAATCGCAGAGCTCAACTCTGTAGGCGCTATTTGCATTACTGAAACTTGGCTGTCACCTAATGTGCCAGATTCTTGTGTCGTTATCCCTGGTTACAATCTATTTTGCAAGGATCCAATAACTACAGGAGGAGGAGTGTGTATTTATTTAGATCACAAAGTGCCATGGAAACTCTTAGAATCTTGTCAACAAGAGGAAGTCGAATCAATTTGGATATCAATGAGGCAACATAGTCTACCAAGGCAAATTACATCAATTGTGTTAGGTGTGATTTACCACTCCACAAGTAACCATGAACCTGAGAATGTGATCTGGTGGCAACATATTCAAAGAAATCTCGACATGCTATTATCTGACCAGCCAAATGCCCTGGTTTTAATTACTGGCGACTTTAATCTTCACACGACAGGATTAAAGTCAAAAGATACCGTATATCTCAAGCCAACCATCTTAAGCAGCTTGTAAATTTCAAAACTAGAGACTCAGGCACACTGGATTGGTTTTTTACAAATAGACCAAAGTTGTTCAGTGTATCCCAATTGCCCAAAATCGCATCATCTGATCAACATACCATCTTGGCCAGACCAATGATTACATCCAAACACAAACCGATCATCAAGAAAATAGAGTGACGTGATATGCGCAACAGTGCATGGCATGCGCTCGGTCACTGGATGACCAAGAAGGACTAGCACTCAGTTCTTAATACTGAGTCTTGTGAAGACAAGTTCAGGCTGTTAATGATGGAACTTCCTTCTGCTATTGATTCCTTCCTCCCACAAAAATAGTTAAGAAACATCCAACTGACTGTCCCTGACAATCTGCATTTCTCAGACATGGAAAGGACTCTGAGAATTACAAATTTTGGAGGAACAAGGTACAGGGCGAGGTCAAAAAAGCTAAACATCATTACTATCATGATAAAGTTGCTCAAGTGGAATCCACTAATCCCAGTAAGTGGTGGAGGCAAATAAAGTCACTCACAGGCCAAGACATTCAGCAGGAGTGGTATCATCAGTTTCTTGGGAATACCATGAATACCAAATTACTTGCAGATAAGATTAATGACTTTTTTTTAAGTCTCACAGACCATTTTACACCTTTGACCCGTGATTATCCCCCAAGCCTGGTACCAGAGGAACTTTTTGTCTCCAATGAGGAAGTGTTTCGATCCCTGTCGTTGCTTAATGTGGCAAAAGCTGTAGGACCCGACAACATCCCAAATAAACTGCTTAAGGACTTTGCACACGAACCAGCCCCTGTCATTCGAAACATCTATAACCAGTCTCTTAAGGAGGGATACATCCCATCACTTCTAAAATCTTCCATCGTCACCCCAATCCCAAAGGTAAACCCACCAAGAGAAATAAAGAGCGATCTCCGCCTGATATCGCTCACGTGTACTCTGGCAAAAGTCATGGAGGGATTCACATGCAATAAACTGCTGCCACAGTTACATGGAAAAATCGTCCCGCGACAGTTTGCGCGTAGAGGCCACTCGACAACAGATGCTCTTCTATTCATGTTACAAGCCATTTACGATGCAATAGATTGTACTGATATAGGAGCTCGCGTCTTCTTCGCTGACTTCTCGAAAGGCTTTGATCTAATTGACCACAACATCTTAATGACTGAGTTGCAAAAACTAGAGGTTGACCCAACGCTAATCAGTTGGATCGCAGTGTTCCTAACCAACAGACAGCAAGCTGTAACAATAGGTACATTACTATCAGAATGGAAATTCCTCAAGGGAGGTGTGCCGCAGGGAACTAAATTGGGAGTGATACTTTTCACAATAATGACAAACAATCTTTTAGCTGATTGGCACCTGAGTGTCAAGTTTGTGGATGACACGTCTGCCATAGAAATAATACCCAGGAACTCTATCAGTCTGCTCAATACGATCGTTTCTAACATTCATGAATTCTCCATGGACCATAACATGAGACTAAACCCTACTAAATGTAAAGAGATGTTAATTAACTTTACGTCGTATCCTAATTAATACTTTTACTCTCAGACCATTAGTAATAACACTATAGAATGCGTATCGACTTACAAGATTCTAGGAGTATTCATCGATAGCAACCTTAGGTGGAATAGTCATGTTAACTACATATATAAAAAAGCTTGCAAGAAGCTCTACTCTCTACGTATTCTATGTCGAGCCAGCGTTGACCAAGGTAGCATGTTAAAGGTCTATACAAGCGCTGTTAGATCTGTTATGGAGTACGCCGTACCAGTATGGCAATCCATTCCAGGTTATCTGTCTGACAAAATTGAATCCATACAGAAAAGGGTGCTCAAGATAATTTTCCCATGTGCCGATAGTTACTCAGAAGCCCTCACGTTAGCACGGGTGGAGACCCTTGCATATAGAAGAGATAAGATATGTAAAGAGTATATGTGCAAAATGAAGGACTTAAACCACCCTCTCCATCCTCTTCTACCAACACACTTAGACAATACCTGTCCCTATAACCTCAGGCACAAATCAGACAAGTTGTATCTTTACAGAGATGTTACTACCTATAGAATGAAGAGCACCAAAGACTTTTTAACTTTTAAGTACTTTTAACAAATGTGATGTATGTTCCGTGTAGTGTATATGACTTGTACTTAATGTATGCAGAAATGTACATAGTCATTCTAATTAAGTTTTCATTGTATCATAACTCGTTAATTCAGTAAGTTACTGCAAGAGAGTTTAATAAACTGCTGTTATTATTATTATTGTTATAATTGAGCATAACGTGGTCAGAGAACTGAAGTACTATCAAGTACTTTCTCTTAACTTAAAACAGTCTACATACTTGTAAAAGAAAGAAGCCAGGCCTGGAAGTCACATAAAATGTTGTCATCTGGAGGAACACCTGTCTGGAATAAACATGAAAGCTATTGTTTCAAGATCAGTTTAATCAACCATTCATTAACATACCACCGTGCAAGGATGTAAGGTGCATATTGTAACAACAGTAGAAGATAGAGTTTACAACTCTCAGGCAATGTCTTATAATTTATTATACATTTCATACTACTCAACCTATAGTATTTGGCTTTACTTTTTTTCAAAAACAAAATAACTGAATGCAAATGAGAAATGCTCCACTCACCATGAGCAAAAGGTATTTCTATCTGTCTGTTCATCTACACCATATCTCTGTATGTCTATTAGACTTACAGTAAGCTTTATACAGGATACTTACCAGTAGATAGCTTATACTGTCAAGACAAGCAGCAAAACTAAGAGCCAAGATAAGTCTCTGTTGGCATAAACCATCAATTCAAAGGAGTGGTGAGTACACATTACTTTTGTGTTATTAACATTTTATACATTCTGTGCTTAGAAATGTATACTTTTGTAAAAGTAGTTTTTGTGTTGAGCCACATTTCAATTACTGACTAGGTGCACTAGGCCATCATGTTTTGTGTAGCATGTGGCAGTAAGAGATTAGTTGGTTATAACTTAAACATTGTCTTCATCTCTATACACAACATAGCTCATTAAATATTTTTATGTGATCGTGTAATCAGATTGTCCAGGTGAGTGTAGTCCTGAGGAGAACTGTTGTTGGTAGTGGTCACTGACAATTCAATAACCAGAGTAGAAGTCATCACCAGAGCCAAGTGAATAGTTGTTGTCAGTCAATTATGCAGTAAGTTTGGTTTGTATAAACTGATTGGTCAGTTAAGCCATGATATTATTGGCTGTAAGACTCAAGCAGTGTAAAAGTCAATCATGATTAGTCAGTTTCAATCCGTCAGTAAAGTTAAGTTGTTCTGTTATGTTCATTTCACAATTAATTCATTTGTATGTTGCCTACAGTAATTGGCACCTGTTGAGGGGAGTCCATTCTAAACCACCTTTCCAGAGTCAGTCGTTGAAAGTAGTAAGTGTTGTAGATTAGGTAATGTGCAGATTCCTACTCATGATCAGTAGAGTAGTTTGTAAGTCAAAGATGCTCAGTAATGTGATTGTTGACATCAACATATATTTTCAATATAAGTTATAAGTGAAATCAGGATCTTGTACCTGCACAAAATACTTGTACTTTCTGAAAAGCCATATGACAAATATTATGAAGAGGCTGCAAAATGTAATTGTAATTGATAATAGATCACTACATTTTACATCATGAAATGCAGTCATACTTCAACAGCCTATTATATTCATGAAATTTATTTATTTATTATTATTGTTTGTGTCATACAAGTGAATTTCTAAGATTGGCCAAAGCCAGAGGCTTAAATGGCTTATGGTCAGAGACAAAGACTAATTTTTCAAAGAACAATAGACTAATCTACGGTATTCTAATCTAATCTAATCTAATGTAATCAAATCTAGGTAATAAACAATAATTGAATATTTGAATATTAGATATTACAATATTAGAAGTTCAGTATAATGTTCACAAATTTACAAAGAGCAGTAGATTAATCTAAGTAGTAAACAATAGTCCGGGTATATCAGAGGTTCAGTATCATATTCAATTTGGTAGCTAAAAATTCAATTCAGGTTCAAGAAGTACAATTTAAGCTTCTTTTTGAAGTTACTAGTGGTAAGGCTGTTACGGAAAGTCAGAGGGATATCATTCCAAATAATTGGGGCTCGGGAACAAATAGTAAATTGATACCTATGCGAGAATTTGTGTAAGTTAAAACAAGAGCGAGTTGAATAATCATGAAACTCACGATTGAAATGTAAAAGCGAAGAAAGTGTGGCAGGCACAATTAATTGCAAGGCGACTGAAATATGAGAAAACAAAACAGGATACATGGAATTTGTAGAGTAAGTGGAGCTAAAGAATATTGAGCTTAGAAAAAAGAGGTTTACTCTGTGTTAGTGGAGGAGAGAATGTAATAATATGAATGGCTTCCTTTTGTAGTATATAAAGTGGTTCGAAGTAGGAGGCAAATGTAGGCCCCCAAATCAAATTACAATAATTAATCTATGGTACCGTAGCAAAAGAGAATTATATCAAGTTTTTAGGGTATGCGAGGGTAGATATCATCTTGATTTACGTAAAATTCCTATAACCTTAGCGACCTTATCACAGACAGTAATAATATGATGTTTCCATAAGAGATTTTCGTGAATGATAATTCCAAGAAATGTACATTTCTCCACCTGGGTTACAGGAGGGTTATTTATATAGATGTTAACTTTGGAGAGATCAATCTGTTTACACCGTGGATGGAAGATAACACATTTGGACTTGTCAGGGTGGATAGTAAGCTTGTTTGCATTAAACCAGGAGAAGACATGAGAAAGCTCTTGATTAACAATGTTTTCTAGAGTAGCCAAGTCTTTATGACGAAAAAAAATATTGGTATCGTCAGCAAAGAGAATGAAAGAGAGGTAACTAGAGGAGTGGAAAATATCATTAATGTATACGTGGAAAAGGAGAGGGCCAAGAACTGAACCCTGAGGGACCCCACAGTCTTGACTGTTTTATTGGAAGACACATGGTCATTGACCATTAGTCAAATAACTATTGAGCCAGGCTAGAGGAGTACCACGGATGCCATAAAAGTTTAATTTGTTGTTAAGCATCTGATCGTTGACTGTATCGAATGCCTTCTTAAGGTCTAAGAAAATTCCAACGGTGCATTCATTATTTTCAAAGCCTTCATAAACATTGTTAACAAATTCAAGAATAGCCATTGTAGTAGAGTGGTGAGGTCTGAAGCCATATTGAAAGCGGTTAAGGATGTTAAATTAAATTTAGAAAACCAAATATTTATTTCATATATTCGCACGCAAAAATTCTTATTCGATCTAAATGTGAAATTAACGTGATAAGTGCAAGCTCCGAAAGTTTTGAATGAAAACTTCTAAATTGTGATAGCTAATGTCAAAATAAAGGTTAGAACAGTATTACGAGTAATATCTGGATATAAGCTGGTCGACCGAATCCTCAAAACAAAAACATCACGTTCACATACGTGAACTCTATCGAATGTTTTTAAACTCCGGGCCGTCAATATGCGCCAAACATCAGTTTTAGCTTGTCATGGCAATAATTAATTTCAGTTAAACACTGATACGCTAAGGGAAATCTAGCCTACACAAACATTAAAAGATATCCGAGTTTCAACATAATATCTAATTTAAATACGAACTTGCTTACTTGGCGAGTTTCATAGATCGAGGAATATGTGCGATGGATCGAGGAAATGCTTTTGAAATTAAACTTCGAATTCAGGGAACATAGGTAATGTGGTATGTTTCCATATAGAGAAAACAGGAGGATATGGAGCCATTTTACTCTATTATTTACAATATTTCTAAACAATTTCATAATATTGATCACTAAGAGAAAAAGGCGACCTTATCGTTTAGCTGCGTTTAGTTCTCACCTGGCAACCAGGGAAAAAGAAGCTACCGTCTGCTTGACAATGGCGATTACTTTCTGTAAGACACCATAGATGGAGCACAGAAATTATTTACCTTACTGATTTCAAATGAAACAAAACAGATCAATACTTACGCAGTAGTGTTGGTTTTCTGCAAACAGTGTACAGTTAGCCGCCATCTTTCTTTGTGTTCAGAATGATTTAATTCTAATTAGGGCTGGGAGGGGGAAATTGAAATGAGGGTTCACCTTTTCTTGATAGAAAAAAAAACCTCGTCGGTATTCAAGAAAATAAAAGTCGAAAACGAAAAAGTTGGAATGGGTTTAATGTAACTTGATTCAGAAGATATGTCCAGGCGCTTCAATTTCCTTTTTCTGACACTTCACCTCTCCACCCCCACTAGTCAGGTACTTGCTCACTTCCTGATTTTTTTAATCGTTATCACGTGCCGATGGTGTTTTCTCAGACAGAACATTATTGATATACTACCACCACCCAAAAGATGGAGTTTTGGATCAAAGCTACTATACTTCTCTGTTCCTATGGCTTTTTTAAAGAAATGAAACCATCAGAGCCTTTCCTAACTCCATATTTGAAAGCAAAGAATCTGACAGAAGCTGATTTGGAGAAAATCTACCCTGTATGGACCTACTCCTACCTTCTAACTCTGTTCGTTGTGTTTTTAGTCACAGATCTGTTGAGATACAAACCCGTTATTATAATCGAGGGGCTGGCCTATTTGGCCACAAGAATCCTTCTGATTTGGACCGGTACAGTTTTGGCGATGCAATTCATGCAGTTCGCCTATGGAGTAGCTACTGGAGCTGAAGTAGCTTACTATTCCTACATTTATGCGGTAGTTGACAGAGATCATTTCAAGATCGTGACCAGTTATACCAGGGCGGCAGTCTTGTTGGGAAGAATGATGTCTGGAGTAGTTGGCCAGCTTCTAATAACGTTCAAATTGACTGACTATCTGGTTCTTAATTACATCTCTCTTGCTAGTGTTTCAATCTCTTGTATACTAACACTCCTGCTACCCAAAGCTTCTGGGAACGTTTTTAGCACCAGGACAGAATCTGATGATCTAATCGAAGAACAAGATAACGGTTGTATATCTTCATGGAAGCGAACAATGATTGCCATGTTTCGTGATTTTAAGCTGTGCTATTCTGACAAAGAATTGCTGCGGTGGTCTCTTTGGTGGGCCTTTGCAACTGGTGGGGAATTCCAAGTTGAAAATTACGTACAGAATTTATGGGAGATTATCTACACATCTCACGACCACAACCACAAAATTTACAATGGTGGAGTCACTGCAATCTCACACTTAACTGGGTCATTAGTGGCTGTAGCATTGGCACATGTGAAAATTAATTGGTCCATGTTTGGGGAATTGTGTCTGGGGGTGGTGTCAGTAGCTGATGCATTCTTTCTTTTCCTAAGTGCAGAGACCGGCAACATCTGGTTGGCATATCTCATGTACGTCCTGTTTCGCACAGCATATACTTTCCTGATAACAATAGCAAGGTAATTGAATTTTTTTTTCAAAAGTTAATGAATATAGTTGGTATATGGCAAAGTTTTTTCATGAAGTTAACATTAGAACTAAAAATGAATTCCTGTGGAAAAGTTATTTTATCAAAGAGATTCCGTTTTGCAGTATGTTTATTCTGTATAATAACTTATTATATGGCTGTGTCTCACAAGGACATGGTACTATCGAATTCATGAATTTGATTGGTAGAAATCAATATTGAAAGCGGTCTAAATTTTCCCATCTAGACCGGTCTAGAAAAAAAATGTACAAAGAATATAAAAAAATTGGCATATAAGACAGCCATATAATAAACATCTTATTAATCGAGCTAGGTCGGTCTGTATGGGAGAATCTTGACCTCGGTCGCTGGTACAGACCTCAATGCGTTCAGTCTGTACTGGCGACCTCAGTCAAGATTCTCCCATAGACCTCCCGCTCAGTTAATAAGAACTAAGTAATGAACATAGGACACACTGTCAGATTGGTCAATTCAGTTTCCAAGTGGATGTTTTACCAGGTTATAGAGCCATCATTTAACTAGTTATGTCATAAAGGCAGTTGCAAAGCTTATAAATCACAAGCCAAAGGCTTGTGATTTACAAGCTTACCTCTCGTTCTCCCAGCATCGATCCCACATGGCTTGGTCGCAATATGATAGAACCTGGAAAATGTGTTCTGTTGCTTAAATAGATGATAGCAATGATGTCAAAATGAAGTAAGAACAAATATGTAGTGTTTTCTTTTTTTAAGGAATGTTGTAGTATTTTGTCATCTGATTTGATTAATGAAGCTCTTCTTTAAGTGGGTCAAATAGTTATATTTTGCAACAAAATAATTTGATTTTGTCAACTGAGTTGATGTTGTAAACTGGCCAAATTGTAAAGACTTTCTAAAAGTGATGTTTTGAGCATTAGCCCTTCCTATTTCACTCTGACAGTGGCCAATTTTCATCATGAACTCAGTTGATAAAACAAAATTATCTAGTAATCCCCCCACCAATGTAGCACCACAGTTTCTTTAGAAACAGACCACTTTTATATTTTGCAACAATTTTTCCTAATACAATTCACAAGGACAAGTATGAATTTTCTGATGTGCTTTACTGTGGATATTGTGATGTATCTTTCATTTCTTTATTAAGTCTGCAGGTGGCCAAACATGTGGAAATGACAAGATTTGCCTTGGTGTTTGGAATAAATATGTTTGCTGCACTTCTGGTTTCAACACTCTTGACAGCAGTTGTGGTGGATGGAGGCCTACACATTCCAGTTAAAACACAGGTATTCATGCGTTTATGGTTATTTGTAGTTAGAATTTACAAGAGTCTCTGAAGGGTTACAGAGAACCTTGAAAATAATTTAAGCATCTGTTAAGTGCTTATACTTTGGTAGTTAAACTTTGAGTAATTATTGCAAACAATGACAGGAAAGTGAATTGAAATCGTTCTTGTTCACAGTTTGTGATTTATGGGAGCTATTTTGTGATCATTGGAGCTGTTTTCTTGGCACGAGCTGTGTATTATATCACCAGTCAAGTGGGATGGAGACAGTGCTGGCGACGGCGTTATGTTGAAATGGAAACTCAACCTCTAGAAGATGTTTCACATATAGATTCTTAAGAGGACATTACTGGGGAACCAGTGGCACTAAATAATGATGGTTAAATTGATGCATAGGAAGGATTCAATTCATATTATAAGTAAAGGGTCCATCAAACTTTTTTTTAAGCATGATTGGGCAATTTTTTTGTGTGTGTGAATGGTGATTTGATCTTTTTTTTCTATTTGTGGATAATGATTAAAGATGGTAAGATCTTTTTATGTCCACATGAACAAATTTTTGAATGATTAGTGGACCATTTTGTTTTGTGTGATGAATTTCCAGCTCAGTCTGGGAGTCATTTTTCAACCAACTAATTGATGTGTACATTTACAAAACTGTGCATGATTGACATAAATCTATGGAATCTTTACAAGTTCATTAACAAATTCTTGATTGGTATTTCCTTGTTATTTGCTCTAGACATAAGAGAGAGAGTGTTTGTTTCAGCATGATACTGAGTTTCAAAACTCAAATCTTCTTGCACTATTGCAGTATTTGCTGATTTTTTTTGTAGTACTGTGGTGTGCAGAACCCCCTGATATTCCCCTCCTTACAAAAAATAGCTTTTTTTAATCACTGACCTTAATCATTTAATCACTAATCGTTAATTTTAACTTTCATCCTGACCATTTACATTATTCTTGGTTGTTAATTAGTCAGTTTGTTAATTTAAATGTATTAGTGACCTAGTTAGCATTTTTTTTTTTTTTTTTTTTTTGCTGTAGAATTTGTGAGGTTTTGAACTGTTCCTCAGGTCTTGTTGAGGACATTCAATGTAGAGGGAAAAAGGCCAAAAATAGTTTATTTGAAACAATATATTTAAGAGGGTAAAATGCCTGTGTTGAATTATGTTGCATGACCATTATTTATTTACTGATTAATAGAATGAGATGTGAAAGATGACATCACCAGAAATCATCCCACAGCTGAGTGTCTGATGTACTTTCTAAGGTTTTGTTTCATTTCTTCAAGTCTTATTTTTAGGGTTGTTTGTTGGGAACTTTCAATGGTGGCAAATGATTTTTTAAATTAAAAAACTGATTTGACAGTGCAAGTGTCAAATCAGTTATTTTTCGAGTCATACCTTTAATTTTGTAAAAATAAAGGGGTAGAGAAATCAATGATTAAAAAAAAAATTTGAACAGCAACAAAAATGTATTTGTATTTATCAGGCCAGATCTATGAATTTTATATATTCGTTGTGTTTGAAGTATCAAAAATGAAATCTTGTCTCTTGGCATGGATATAGAGTTCATTAGGAGCTTTTGGGTAATTCTGATGGCACTCAGTTTTTGGAGAGTGCAGCACCCAGCTGGGAAAGTAGACATACCCAAGTGGTACTCTCCAGAATACCATCAAGGGGTGGGCTGTCTGGTTTTCAAAATCCTGACCTTCTTTTACATCAAATTAACCATGCCATTTTCCTCACGAGTTTTTAAACTTGTGACTTCCTCAAAACTTTCCAAGAAAAATTTACCTAATTTTTTAATCTATTACTCTTTGTTTATTGAGGTTTGCACCAATACAAGTGTAAACTGTTGGTGAAATTATATTTACTCAAAACTCTTCCTTGCCGAACCCTCTCTTCCGGTTCACTGTCGTCCCATACCCTCGTGCGACACCCCCACTCACGCAAAAGGCTAGCAAATGCAGGCTGACTGATAATTAGGTTATCCGTCCTCTATATCATTCCCTTGGAGATGAAAAGGCTTAAAATATTTCACATACATTTTATGAGGGAAGTCAAGCAAAGACGTGCTTGATGCGTAGACGACGACCAGAAGGGTAATGCCAAGCCCTGAAGGAAAGATTTTGTATACGCCAGTGTTTAGCGACAAATGGAATAGAAGTTCACCTCTCAAAATTAGGCACGGTTTAAAGAAGTAGTCCATAGTGAAGGTCTTAATCGGTGAACTTGTCGTATCTTATCATCTCATTTGAATGAAGGTAAATGCTGGACAAAATGTTGGATTCGTCGTTTCGTTATGGCGTTTCGTCGTTTCCGCACTCCGTTACTTCTAGTCGAGTCGTTGTTTTCCGAGTTCGACTCGTCGAACTTCCAGTTCGAGTCGCCGTTATAGAAGGGTCGGCATTAGATAACATAGGGTGAAGTAGTATGAAGTGTAATTACCGTCAAAATTTAAGACATTCTGTTTTGACGTTGAGACATTCAGTCACGATATTGAGACATTCTGTTATGATATTGAGCCATTCACTTATGATATTGAGACATTCAGTTATGATATTGAGCAGTGATGAGTCGGACTCGTAAAACGACGAGTCGAAGACGCGGGCTGGGACAAAACACTGACCCCTTACTGACCCTCTCTTAAAATCACCAGAAATCATGAATTGAAGCTAACGATAACAACCCAACCTAACGATACAAAATTACGATATAATAATACACTCACCTCTTAAATTCCAAAATGGCGGAAGATGGTCGATCTGATTAATACCTATGTAGTTTGCCATTGTCCAAACTCGTTTTACCACAATTGTTAGTTCTCCTACACTCATAAACGAGTGGCAAATGTGTCGAAACATTGTGTACCGCGTTGTATGCGTTTCCACCGAAAAGGATTGTTTTTCTTCGACCAAAGCGTGAGAAACCGAAAGTTTGAAGTGTTTTAGTAGTGCAAGGTCACGCTCTAATATTAATTCCCATGGCGATGACTTTCCTTCGTTTGTTAAGAGGTTTCATTTCTTTTTGTTTATTCTTCTTTTTGGTGGAACGCAGTGCCCATTTGCCATTCGTTTATGAACATAGGAGAACTAACAATTGTGGTAAAACGAGTTTGGACTATGGCAGACTCGTGGTATTAAGCAGATCGACCATCTTCCGCCATTATGGAATTTAAGAGGTGAGTGTATTTAACAATTATTCCACGAGCGCGCGTTGGATATGAGATGATAGATAGCCAACGAGGCGCGTAGCGCCAAGTTGGCTATAATCATCTCATATCCAACAAGCGCGAGTGGAATAATTGTTTTATTAAAAACGTTAAATTAAATTATTAAATTTTCTTAAAGTTTTAGCTCCCTTTTAATTTTAAGCTGACACGTACGCTTACCATATTTGTAGATTATGGTATATTGGCTGATATACCATAATGGCGAAGCCAATAAAAAGTCTTGAATTACATTATCCAATGATCTAGTTTTTAATAATTTATTATTAAAAACTGGGTCATTGGATAATGCAATTCAAGACTTTTTATTGGCTTAGCCATTATGGTATATCAGCCAATATACCATAATCTAATATCTGTACATCTTAACATCCGGTCTCTTCTCACGAAATAAAGTCGAGAAGATTTGTCTAACATCTTGGGGGCGTTTTTTTTTTTAATAAAACAATTATTCCACTCGCGCTTGTTGGATATGAGATGATAGATAGCCAACGAGGCGCGTAGCGCCAAGTTGGCTATAATCATCTCATATCCAACGCGCGCTTGTGGAATAATTGTTAATTACATCGTAATTTTGTATCGTTAGGTTGTCATGATTTCCAGTGCATTTAAGAGGGGGTCAGTAGGGGGTCAGTTGACCCAGTGTCAGTGTTTTGTCCTAGTCCCGAAGAGGCCGGCCGCGAACTGACAATAATACGACGAAACGAACTCACGAAGCGATGAGTCGACTTCTATAACGGCGACTCGAACTGGAAGTTCGACGAGTCAAACTCGGAAAATAACGACTCGACCAGAAGTAAAGGACTGCGGAAACGACGAATCGAACATTTTGTCCAGGATCTACTACCTTCTTACATTTGGTAACCAATCATACGAAATTACGTCAGAGGACTCTCTCGGACTCGACTTCCGTTGGGTCACTCGAGAGTGAAGACGTCTTTAGTTTGTTAGCTGATGCAATGTTGTAGGGAAAATGTCTCATCAAGAGTTGAAACGATCAAGTTCTGTCGGTGATAAACGGCAATGGGTTCGGCCCGATTTACCTTCGAAATGTACTTGGCACTTGGGAGTGAAAACTGAATCTCCACATCAACACGAAAAGACCGCGTAAGTGATCGAACTGTGTTTAGTGCAACAAGACCAGTTATGTCGTTTAATGAAAAGTTAACTCTTTCCCGAATTTCTTAGGGTGACAGAGAACAAAGTAATTCCAAATATTCTTCATCGCATTGGAAATACCCCGCTAGTTCGAATAAACAAGATTGGAAAAAGCTGTGGCTTGAAATGTGAATTGTGTGAGTACAAGTTTAACTTATGTGTGTCATTAAAAGACCATGACTGTGACTTAATAGTGAGATTGTATTTCATCCTCAGTGGCAAAGTGTGAGTATTTCAACGCAGGAGGTTCAGTGAAGGACAGGATAGGCCTTAGAATGATTGAAGATGCTGAGCGCCAAGGAAAACTCAAACCTGGAGACACTCTCATTGAACCCACATCGGGAAATACTGGTCAGTCAGTTTACATTGTTCTTTACTATTCAGTAGCACAATTCCTTTTTTGGTATAGGTAGAGATAAACTTTCAAATTTTCAAATTTCAAGTTTTTATGTTGCAATCATTGCGTATTCACATTACATCATATTTGTAGGCGTGTGTGGAGGCGTGTCTAGAATTACATGTAATCCAATATTCCGGGTCATCCTTGGTGTAAATACCTGACGAGGTTTTCTTTGTTTCATGAGGTATTGTTTTGCTGTACGCTATTGTTTATAATGTTTTGTTGTCTTTGTTTTACCTCACTCTGAGCTTCACAGGTTTTTACACTGAGGATGAGCCAATATTCCATAGTTTGTTCAAATTCGTCTGGGTTTTATCTGTTTTTCCTACCGTTTAAACTAAAATTAAACCAGCCCAGTCTGTGCTATCCATGTTGAACCAGAAGTATTGAGGCAAGTTTTCAAGAATTTCTTTTCAAAAATTAAGCTTATGTATTGAGTTATGTGTGCTCTATATTTGAAAACTTCTAGTGTCACCGCCGAAAAAATAGCACTAGAAATCTGATTCTACATGTTTAACTGATTCTATATGTTTAACGGATCCTTAAATATTTCTTTTCCACCAAGAAATTATGATTCTATTCCTTTCCCATTTTCCATATCATTTCTTGTTAGGTGAACTGAATCTCAGCATGTGCTATAGACAGGTTACGTTTTCTCCACTGTGCCAATTAAGAGGAAAACAAAGCTCTGGAATGGAATTACATAGAAATTCACAGAGATTTTCCCTGAAGATGGCCATTAATTGGGGGACATAAAGAATGTATGAGGTTTATATGCTGAGGAAAATTATGTTTATCTGTTTTCAGGAATTGGCCTTGCTTTAGCAGCAGCAGTGAAAGGTTATCGCTGCATTATAGTGATGCCTGAAAAGATGAGTAATGAAAAGGTATTGTCCTGCTTGAATGAATTTAGTGCTGTACCTGTGGTGTGAACTTTTCATGGGTTTTGTTACATTGTATTATACTCTTCAGATTGTCCTCCATCCTCAGAGACAAGTTCCCAAACTAAAAATTATAAGCAAAATGTAATCACCTTCAATCTACTTCATTCAATCCAAGGAAACTCCTGGGAAAGTAGACAAAGGAACTGTGTTTGAATTTGTTGTTACCTATCAGCCTCAAAGATTTACCTCATCCAGTGAAAAGAGTGGGATTATTCCATCTTCCTTATAGGTCAGATTACACTGCTTGACAAAAAAATTGCAAATTTCTTTAGAAATCTGTTCATCTTCAACTAGCTGGTATATCTTTTCCTGTAAATGACCAAAAAGTGCTTGTCCTCTTGGTATAATTCCCCACTTAAGAGATGGTTAGCATATAGCATGCAATCATCAGGCTATGGATGCACCCTGGAGGTTGCTAAGCACGAAAGAAGTAGAAGGTAGAGTACAACTACTCACGCTTGCATGTGCAGCATTACACAGGGCAATAGTAGAGTGCGACTTTTGCTTCTCGGATGCTTTGCAAACCTACCAGTTGAATCCATAACTCAATGGTTGCACACTGCACACTAACCATGTCTTTTATAGCATTGGGACTTTCAAACTTCTTTCATTTTGTGTTAAAAAAAAAAAGCAAAATTAACTGATCTAAGCATGCAACCACCCAGCAGATGGATCAAGTGTTGAAGCCAATAAGTGTGAGCATTTTTATAAAGCTGTGTAATTTATAATGATTATTCATACAGCCATGCATGGCATGGCATAGTTGACTGGCTCACAGTCAGTTTTATCCTTGCAGTTTTGAGGGATTTTTGGCTCTATCGATTCATTTGATGCCAGCTCATAGCTGTAACCTGATAATTTTTAGGTAGATGTCCTTCGGGCCCTAGGTGCAGAAATAGTGCGTACACCAACAGAAGCCAAGTTTGACTCACCAGGTAGATAACATCCTCTCAATAGCAACAATATCACAACTGGATTTACCTTATTACTGTCACATCAAGTCAGTTACTTTAAATTATTATATTGCTAATGTGCAAGTAGAAGCTTTAAAAAGTTAAATTGACTTTATTGTAGAAACAAGATAATTTGGTTTATTAACTGAGTTAGTAAAATGTAACTTAGCAAGTGTAACTAGTTTCTAAACTGTGTTAACCCTTCATCCACTACAGAGGCCAAACACTGGAAACATCAGCTTATATGTTACAGTACTCAAAGGAGTCCTTAATTGTTCATAGAGTTACAGAGCAGAGTCTTAACTCCCATACAAGCTTTATAATATTATCCTCTCATGGAGAGCTTGGCCTCCCTGTGTTGGTGAAGAATGGTGTATTGAAGGAATAGAATACGTCAATATAATTACTGTAACTGTATTTCTCAAACTTTTGATCAGATTAGAAGCAGCTGTCTTTACCTGCCATCAGTTTTCCTTGCAATAATTAATACCCTAGCTAAACTTTTCTCCAGTAAGGGCACTGACACACTCATGTCAAGACATGTTACAATCCTCAAAGGAAAGGAGTTAAATTTACCCAGAGTATGAAGTGTACATGAGCCACAGCCCATATCTTGTTTGAAAGAAAAAAGAGCTTGTAGATGAAACAAAGTGTTGTCTGTTTATTTCAGAATCACACATTGGTGTTGCTCAACGACTTAACTGTGAGATTCCAAATTCCATCATCTTGGATCAGGTTAGGAAATAACAGATGATTATGATTGGCAATATGTTCTTGCCTCTTTCCTGATTTTTTTGGGTTTAATTGAACATAATATTTATTTTTGGGAAATGGAGGTATTATAGGAAAATGTTAGGCAGTTGACTGAAGAGTCAAACTTAAGGGAGACTTAGTCATAGCTTTTAAAATCTATGGTGCACCAGTAATCACAAGACCCTTACAAGACCATAAGCTGACTTTGATAACTATAGAAAGTTGTCATGCAATAGTCAGAAGTTTTGATTGAAAATTACTGAGCCTAATTCAGTGATCAGAGTGAGTCTTGGTATGTTTCTTGAGTTCATCCTACTTGTCTCCAGACGTGACTGACCTGACCCACAGCAAGTTGAACCCTTCCCCTCCCTTCCTCGACCACCCTACTTTGAAACTCACCTTTGCAAATGACAAATAACAAAGGAAAATTTACTTATAATTACAGGTGGAACCCCATTAAAATGGTCATCCAAATTGATCATATTAATGGGATAACCATACTACCAAGGTTTCGGTAATAAATTGGGCTGACCATATTACTAAGGTGGGCATAAGGTGGGGTTCCACTGTAATTTTATTTCATTTAGAAATTGGATGTGATGCAATTAGTGAAGTGAAGTGATACCCCATCATAAGTGCACTGGTCAAGTTGATAGTGTTGCTGTTAAAAAGGGAATCTAATATGAATGTGGTTTTAGATGTCAATTTGTAAATGTATTAACTCATTGACACTTACGTGTAACACGTGCCGACGAAAAGTCAAAATTTTGGAGAAACCAAGAAGGCAAACACAATGCGCAGTAAATTTTTAAAAATCAGCTTTTCCAAAAAAAAGCTCCAGTGAAAGAGGACTAATTAAAGAACTTATTTCCGGCGAAAAAAGCGATAGGTGCATATTACGTTTTAACTCAAAAATCAAGATGAAAGATAAAAATCGCTAAATATTTTCGCATGTGTGAAAATAGGCATGTGGATCATATTTCAAAAGGGAATATGCAAATTTGTCCGTGAGTGAAGAGATCTCAAGTTTCATGGAATCTATCAATAGGAAGCAAGACTAAAATGGCCAAGAAATATTTCGGGACGTCAGATTTATTCAAAACAGTTTTTGATTTACTGTAATAAGCGAAAAACGTACGAATTTCTTACGTGTAAAAAGCCCACGCGGTAAAATTCATCATGCTTGGATCGTTGTTTACTTGCCTTCGTGGCCAGAAATTGCGCAGCGTTATGGTGAAAATTCTGAAAAAACTTCGATTTGAGGCAAAATCTTCTATTAAACTATACTTTTTGAACACATTGTTACTCAAACATAATATTTACCGGGCCATCGAATCGTCAAATTGTCGCCAGGCCCTGCTTGAAGTCCGAAAGTTCGGTTTTCACTTTACGTCCATAATTCGCATCGCCTTAGAGAATCGTAATGTCGTTGACTTGAGAGCTTATTCTGTCACTTTTAAGACCTGGATATCCATTCTTTTCCAAGTAGAGTATTCTATAGCATTGTTACTTTACATTCTGAATTCCACAAGGTCTAACTCGATCGCAAATGAACGAAAAATCCGACCTGAAAATTTTGAGGGTCGGCCGCGTGGACGCCATATTTTCAAATTTGATCATTTAGTGAAGACGCATAGAGTAATGCCCCTCTAGTACCCCCTAAAGTCGAAAAAATATATGCGCAAACAACGGATTCTGATTGGCTTATTGATCTCCAAACTATAGAGGAAGTTTGGGGACAAAACTCCACTTAGTATGGGAGGTAGGGGGGAAAGCGTTCTCGCGCGAGGCGATCGCGAAGTTCGGGCGGTTACGGGCGGTTCAGGTGTCAATGGGTGTCAATAGGTGTCAATATATAAATCAATATATAAGTCAGGTGTCAATATATAAATTAATGACACTAAGATTTGTTTCTTTTAGTATCGAAATGCAAGCAACCCTTTGGCTCATTATGATGGAACAGGTGAAGAAATAGTCCAGCAGTGTGGTGGTAGGTTAACTAACTTGTTTGCTAACAGCAACAGTGCTAGTACATTATCAAAACTATTGAAATTAAAGTTGGTGTGCTTTAGTAGTTATGATAAAGCAGAAATGCAGTTCTTGTTGTGATGGAGCCCTTTTGTTGAGAAAAAATGCAATATCATGATATTAAAATAGAACTAACACATCCCCATTTAAAAATGTACTTCACCATTTTAAAATGTACTTGACATTTCAGGTATCTTAGTTCCTGAATGAGCCAATCAGATCTCAAATGCATTTTTAATGAGTTCTCTGGGAACTAAGTTCCTGTGTCAACCAATCAGATTTGGTTTGTAATATGGACTTTGCTCTTTAGGAACTAAGTTCCTCAACAAACCAATGACATGGAAGAATACATGACGTGACATTTCTAAATTAAGATTCGCCTGTTTAATTTATGTCAACACTAAATAGAGCGGACAACAATGTTACACTTTGGAAATGAGTCGAATACACGATGGTCTACACGGCAACGAAAAGGCATCTGATACCACACAATTCTGTAAAAAATGCCACAGCGGTTTTGCCGCGCTTTTTACCAGCGCTAATACATATATCTTGTTAGTAGTTTTGTTGTGTAGTATCGCTGATTATTATTACAAGTTGTGCCGTAGTTTGACGAGCCCGTAGGGCGTGCGAAAATACAAATAACGAGTAAAATTTTTACTCAGCGATACTATACAACAAAACGTCTAATAAGTTATTTATTATCCAACACGCCAAACTGTTATATATATGTTGTTCAGTGCGGGTGAATTTCGCGGATATTTATTTACGGGGAGTGCGTGACAGAAGTATGCGAAGCAGTACCAAACTGGCGCGTTGTTTTGTTGCTGTTTCTATTTTCTTCGATGAATTAAAGGAAGAAATTTCCTGGACGTCAAGCTGTTCTTCTTCATTTGATTCATCTAGTAAACTTAGATCTATATTTGCCAGCCATTCTGACTCTTCGTCGTAGGATGTATGATTCAAACTGGCTGCCGTTTTGTTTTTCGTCATTTAACTACAAATCCACCGTCATTTAACTACAAATTCTCCGCTTGCGCGATGCGAGAAAATCTGTTTAACCGATACTCTAGAGTACAAATACCGCGTGACATTTGTACTCAACCAATCGTTTCGTAACATTTTCAACGCTGTAGTGTATGTATAAAGGGAAGAAATTTCCTCCCCAACGCTTCAAATGCGTTGTTTATTTTGTTTCGGAAAAGTATTTCGCTACGCTTCAATGATCTCGTCTCGGATTGGTGAAAAAATGACAGGTGTATTCATGCGTAGAAATGAACTTACACTTGCGAAACGAGATGTAATCGGCGTTGAGTTTCTTGTTTTCCTCTTCTCTCTCGTGAGTTGAAAAAATCCATTCCCAAAGAAAAATTAGGCAGATCTTCATCGGCATATTCGCTTGTTGCCATGTCTAGTTTAACTTTTTTACGGAAGTTTTTCCCGGTTTTTAATGAAAAATGCTGAAGTCACTCGCGTGAAAAAAAATTGTCCCGAGGGATTTGACGTCACCAGCGTGAATCAGTGGGAAGCACGCTGGCGCAATTGAGTTTGATTGCACGACTCTTAGAAGCTATGTTGTAATAAGCAACATAAAAAAAAACTTCCGCAAAAAGTTAAACTAGACATGGCAACAAGCGAACAAGCCGATGAAGATCTGCCTACTTTTTCTTTGGGAATGGATTTTTCAACTCCTGAGAATGAACCCAGAGAAAGGGAAAACAAAACAATCAACGGTTTCATCTCGTTTCGGAACTCTAACTTTATTTCCATGCATGAACGCACCTGTCAGTTTTTGACCAATCTGGGACAAGATCATTGAAGCATAGCAAAATACTTTTTCGAAACAAAATAAACAATGCATTAAAGCGTAGGAGAGGAAATCTCAGCCCTTTATACATAAGCTACAGCATTGAAAATGTTATATAACAATTGGCTACGCCTCGAGCAACTCTTACGCATCTTTCGTGCTCTCCAAACTTACCGCGTGCTTCATATCTCGATGAACGCACGCTGACGTATGAGCGCTGATGCCGAGTCTCGTTTCCCGTTGTTTTTCTCTTTTTCTGCCTCGCTTAAGAATTCTAGCCAAAGGGAAAAGGTCGCAAAATTGTCTTCGTTTTGGGATTGGTGGGCCGAGTCTCTATTTTTATCCATTATTGTCGCGAAGTATAGTATTTTTCACCGTGTTCACAAATTTGCCGCTCGCGCGAAAAAAAAAAATTCTGGCGAAGCCATTTGGAGGCGCCAACAGCGTGTGCTATCGAGATCTGGAGCACGCTTACAGATACTGAGTTTGATTGCGCGGCTCTGCCATGTTATACATTCAATTTGTTGTCTGTGTTATTTAGTGCTGACATGAATAAAACAGGCAAACCTTAATTTAGAAATGACATGTCATACATTCTTCCGTGTCATTGGTTTGTTGAGGAACTTAGTTCCTAAAGAACAAAGTTGATACTTCGAACAACAACAAACATATGAAACTACAAACCAAATATGATACTACAAACCAAATATGATTGGTTGACACAGGAACTTAGTTCCCAAAGACCTCATGAAAAATGTATTTGAGATCTGAATGGCTCATTCTGAAACTAAGATACCTTTAATGTCAAGTACGTTTTGAAATGGTGATGTACACAAGTCAAAACAGTCTCCCCCGGCAATGTTGCTCTTGCGATAAGTTTTTAGACCGGTTTATGTTGCTTATTACAACATAGCTTCTAAGAGTCGTGCAATCAAACTCAATTGCGCCAGCGTGCTTCCCACTGATTCACGCTGGTGACGTCAAATCCCTCGGGACAATTTTTTTTCGCGCAAGTGACTTCAGCATTTTTCATTAAAAACTGGGAAAAACTTCCGTAAAAAAGTTAAACTAGACATGGCAACGAGCGAATACGCCGATGAAGATCTGCCTAATTTTTCTTTGGGAATGGATTTTTTCAACTCACGAGAGAGAAGAGGAAAACAAGAAACTCAACGCCGATTACATCTCGTTTCGCAAGTGTAAGTTCATTTCTATGCATGAATACACCTGTCATTTTTTCACCAATCCGAGACGAGATCATTGAAGCGTAGCGAAATACTTTTCCGAAACAAAATAAACAACGCATTTGAAGCGTTGGGGAGGAAATTTCTTCCCTTTATACATACACTACAGCGTTGAAAATGTTACGAAACGATTGGTTGAGTACAAATGTCACGCGGTATTTGTACTCTAGAGTATCGGTTAAACAGATTTTCTCGCATCACACAAGCGGAGAATTTGTAGTTAAATGACGGTGGATTTGTAGTTAAATGATGAAAAACAAAACGGCAGCCAGTTTGAATCATACATCCTACGACGAAGAGTCAGAATGGCTGGCAAATATAGATCTAAGTTTACTAGATGAATCAAATGAAGAAGAACAGCTTGACGTCCAGGAAATTTCTTCCTTTAATTCATCGAAGAAAATAGAAACAGCAACAAAACAACGCGCCAGTTTGGTACTGCTTCGCATACTTCTGTCACGCACTCCCCGTAAATAAATATCCGCGAAATTCACCCGCACTGAACAACATATATATAACAGTTTGGCGTGTTGGATAATAAATAACTTATTAGACGTTTTGTTGTATAGTATCGCTGAGTAAAAATTTTACTCGTTATTTGTATTTTCGCACGCCCTACGGGCTCGTCAAACTACGGCACAACTTGTAATAATAATCAGCGATACTACACAACAAAACTACTAACAAGATATATGTATTAGCGCTGGTAAAAAGCGCGGCAAAACCGCTGTGGCATTTTTTACAGAATTGTGTGGTATCAGATGCCTTTTCGTTGCCGTGTAGACCATCGTGTATTCGACTCATTTCCAAAGTGTAACATTGTTGTCCGCTCTATTTAGTGTTGACATAAATTAAACAGGCGAATCTTAATTTAGAAATGTCACGTCATGTATTCTTCCATGTCATTGGTTTGTTGAGGAACTTAGTTCCTAAAGAGCAAAGTCCATATTACAAACCAAATCTGATTGGTTGACACAGGAACTTAGTTCCCAGAGAACTCATTAAAAATGCATTTGAGATCTGATTGGCTCATTCAGGAACTAAGATACCTGAAATGTCAAGTACATTTTAAAATGGTGAAGTACATTTTTAAATGGGGATGTGTTAACTAGGAAAATGTGATGTGTTGATTGTGGTCATACAGACTGATTATTGTACGATGTGTTTTGTGCAAATTAAGGTAAGGTTGACATGGTGGTACTTGGAGCTGGTACTGGAGGTACAATCACAGGAGTAGCAAGAAAAATAAAAGAAAAATGCCCTAACGTTAAGGTACCTTGAGTTCTTAATATGAAATTCCATTTTGCAAATTACATGCAGTTTTTCATTTTTTTTTGTGTGTGTGTGTTTCACTGACCCTTTTGTTTCACAATTTATTGTAAGCTCTGTTAGATCCTCATTAGACATATCAATTTGTAGATTAATTTTCGTTTTTTGTTCATTTTTTTACTTACATATTGCTTTATCCATACCGTCCAATTTTCTTTTAATTTATTATATAATTTATTTTTATTTATTTTTAAATTCATAGATTGTTGGTGTTGATCCACATGGATCAATCTTAGCTGAACCAGAAGAACTTAATGACTGTGATGACCCAATATATAATGTAAGAAAACATAAAGTAACAGAGATTTCTGGTCATACTCAAGCATTGAAGAGTAAATTCACAGGAAGGAATTCTACCACAGGAAAAATTTCCCTTGGAAAAACATAACCTCAATTTTCTGAAGTGTCATGCAGTGAACATTTTAATTATCATTATTCGTGCATTTAGCAGGAACAACTTGATGTCATAATAAATTTTAAGCAAGAAGTGAAACTTGCAGTTATATTTCATATCTACTGGTATATATACCCCCCACCCCCGTGACAATTTGTGCTTAGAGTTTTGTTTGTAAGACATGATTATCGAATCGCATTACATAAGGTAATGTCACACCATGCAGCTATGTGCTGACATCGGACACTGTTAAGGTATATGAACTTTGCACGTACGAGACATTGGGTCTTTTGTTTTGCTAAGCATGTGCTGCTATATAGCCGTAGTTTTGATTGCCGAATAAAAGCTGTTAGAAAGCCTCAACCTCTGCATCTTACATCCCCCATACCGCCCCATGCAACCTCCTCCTTCCTTCAATTACATGCTTTGTTTCTCTTGTCACTGGAAGATATTATAACTTGTAATTGTAATTGTACAAGTTAGAGACCTCTTAGCAAAAGAATTCAAAAGAAAATAACTGACCTTCCTAGAGTGTGAGGGCAGCTCTCAACAAGTATTATTTTTGCCTTTTCGTCACTTTATTCAGCGGGACTTTACCCCCATTATCTAAGAGAACATTAACTGCAATAGATAGATAGGGTTGTATGTTTTGTCAGTGCCTTTATATGTTGCAAGACAGGAACTGCTATGTATATATTATAATAGGAAAATTCCTTACCTGACTCATGAATTCTGGCTTGAATTGCACCTGAAAACTGATATTTCCAGAATCAGGAAGCGATGAGTGCAAGATCAGTTTTCAAATGCAATTTAACATGGGATTTACAAATCAGATAACCGATTTTTCTTGTATCACATAATTGAATAATTTAGTGTAAATATAGGAAAAAAGGAAAACACCAATAGTATATTTGAATTTATCCTGAGTGCACACTCAGATGCAAAACAATATCACTTAGCAAACTGTTTTAAACATGCAATTCCATGCAAAATAACTTACTTCATTAACTAATTAGAATGCAAAATTTTTTTCAATTTTGCAATTCTGTCTTAAATTTAACACTATATTAGGGTCGACAATTTTTTTTTAAAGTTTATTGAGAATTGACGTAATATTTGTTGATTGATCAGAAATGATTTTAAAGGTTATTGATAATTTCCACTCACCTATAGTAGCATGCATGATGTATTCTGAAAACAAAATTTGGTCCCTCAATGCTATCACCTGTCTATTTAGGTTGAAGGTATTGGGTATGACTTTGTTCCTACTGTTCTGGACCGTTCAGTTGTTGACAAGTGGTACAAAGTTGGAGACAAAGAAGCATTCACTTTTGCAAGGAGACTCATAAAAGAAGAGGGATTGCTGTGTGGTGTGTTTTCTCATAGAATATGCTTAATCAAAAATTATTTTAAATATGTTGTTAAGTGGCATGCATCATCTATATGAGTTAGGAAGTGATGAAAAGATTGATGACCTCATTAGTAGTGATATGTATTAGGCAAGAGTTTTTAATCGACATTTAATATAGCTTTAATTACCACTGTTCTCAACTTTACTCCTACGACCAGCAGTGATAGCAAGTTACTAATATCAAGTAAAGGACCAAAACTTTCAAATCTATGGACTTTCATCTAAATATAGCTCAGGTGAACCCAATCCTCTCAGGTTGTTAAAAGTTCAGAGATAGTCACTAGCAAAAAACTTCTCTACATGACTTCTTTAAAGTAAACAATCACACCTTATGCAAACATTCCCGTACCCCTCAGTTGAAATCAGTTAACTGAAGAAAAAGCAGTTTGTAACCTACCAGGAAGTGGCAGGCATTAGTGTATGTTATGTTGCCCTTATATGGTGACATGACTAAATAGCAGAATGCATGTGTAGATATATTCAGTCTGCCATTTCTTATTTAGGAGGTTCTTGTGGAAGTGCAATGGCAGCTGCAGTGCAGGCAGCCCAGACTCTGCAGGAGGGACAGAAGTGTGTTGTCCTTTTACCTGACTCTGTCAGGAACTACATGTAAGTTCATAACTGGAATTTTTTCCAAACAAGTAATGAATATTATTATATTATTATACCTAATTATCTTATGAAGAATTCAAGGTAGTTTACAACTTTTTTATGACATCCACAGGACAAAATTCTTAAGTGATGACTGGATGGAAGACAAAGGATTTCTTGAAAAAGAGAGGAATGAAGACCACAGTAAATTTTGGTATGTTTCCTTTACACTGAAGGTCATGTCATACTAGCTGATTTTTGCCAAAACGGTCTCACATTTTTTTATTCAAAGTAAATGTCATATCTCCTTGGTTTTTTTCTTGCAATGCAATGATAAAAAAATATTGACATTTGATTCTACTCAGTTTTGCATTGCACGCTGCAACGAAATGGTTGCTTGACTCACTCATCTAAGAGGAATCTAAGGTGTGTTACACTTAGCAATTGTTTTTGAGTTATTCAAGGCAGATTTCAAAGTCAGCTCTGTTAACTTACGTAAATAAGGAATGATAAAGAAATCTCTCAACATTACCATCTTTGTTACATTACTAACGAAAGATTTATGATTTTAAAGGTGGTGGACAAAGAAAATTTCCTGTATCGACCTTCCAACTCCTTTGACTGTTTTGCCAACTGTCACCTGTCAACAGTCCATTGACATAATGGACAGGTATTGTATTCATTCATTCGCTCTTATGGATGAAATTCATTTTTGCTCTGTTTTCTGCAGCTCTTTTTTAATAAATTCCTGATTTTTGAATTACTTTTGATAAAGGTTTCGGAAACACCAGACTTGCATTAGTAAAAAGTGTTTCTGCACTCAATCTTGAATGTATTAGTTCGACTGTTTCGTATCAGAGAATTATTACACGACTCGGGCAGTCAGAGGGCCAATAACTAAAATCAACCAATCAAAATGTTCTATTGCCGGTCCAATATTCTCTCAGTATTGGAGCGGGCACTGTCCCGAATGGTCCCGAATGATACCGCACTTGTGTCCCTTTGAACTTCAGTCGTATCATAAATCTCTTAATAACCAAGCTTGCTGGGGACCGTACTGGATGAATATCGGCCCTCGGTCTTTTTTAAACGGACCTCGCTGCGCTTGGTCCGTACTCTCAAGACCTCGGGCCGATATTCTCCCAGTACGGCCCTCGCGCTTGGTTAATAAGATATATATAAACTCCCATTAAACACAATGAATATGAACAAGTTGATCTCGATCATTGTTTTGAGACCCCTTGGCGCAAAAGTGACGAGAGATACGTTATTTCAAATGACGAACTTTTTTTATTAAACTGTCTTGTCCACAAAATGTGTTGATATTTCAAAAGGATTTATCACCATAAAGAATCGGTAAGAATTCAAAAGAGGTGACAAAATCTCAAACGACTTTCATTTTCAGTAGTTATCAGAAAGGGTTCGTTACAACGTAGAAAATCTTTTCTTTCAAGAAGATGACGAAGGCGCCGAAAAGTAAGCTTTCGTTTCTGTAAGAGAAAATAAGGGAACAGAGAGGGAGGTCCCCGGTCCAAGCTTCGGAATTTGTGAACCTAATCAAGGTTGTCTATAGAAAATCTCTCAAACGGAAGTATGTTTTTCGAGACGTGTGCATGAAAGCCGACAATCATCTGAACTTCTGAGTAACTGTTATTTGCATGGCTTCAAGCTTTGATTTAAGATCAAGCAGCCCTTGCTCACTATAAAAGAACGAACCAATAGGCGTCCATCCGAGTATTTGTCCCCCTCTTTTCGCTCTTTTTCCCTTTGTTTTCATTGACCCTAAAAATCACAATTATTATTAAATATTGTTTTGCAGAGAAGGTTTTGATCAACTTCCAGTTGTCAACGAATCGGGGTGAGTTTTAAGTCCATATTCGGAGATTTTCTGAAATTCTTCAATAATTGTCAGAAGTAATATTGCTGCATTATTTGTAATACTATGACAGATATATTTCGGTGCGCATTCCTTATGTCTAAGAACTAGACAGTTTAACCTTTTGCATGATTTCTATGCGTTGGTTTGCTTTTTTCCTTTTCCATATCAAGTAATGCAGGCAACATACTGTTTTGTTCTTCTTCGTTGAAAGATACTTTTTTAGAGACCTTACGATATCTAAGCTGCATGAAGCGCACGATCTTTTTCGGTAATGCGATGTTAACCAAATCTACCCCCTTGAGCACAGGTGTCAATCTCAACAGATAAGCCATACCCATTCCTGTTCTCTTTTCATTCTAGGTCCGTGATGGGAATGGTAACCCTTGGTAACATAATGTCCCAGATGCTTAGTGGACGAATCACACCTGAAAGCCCCATTATCCACTCTGTTTACAAAAACTTTAAAAAGGTAATTGGTGTAAGGTCGTTAAAGCGTTCTCTTTCTATGCTGTCAGCCTCTTAAAAGCATAGAGCGGGCAGTGTACTGGCTGTTAGTCAATGAAATTCAGGGGTCGTGATATTCCAGAGTATAATGCTTTTCAGCCTGTAATGGTAGAAGATAGCATGCAATTGCCTAAAAAAACACAGAGCAGCAAGCTTCTTCTTTTCAATGAATTTAAAGCTCGAAGTTTTTATTTTCTTTTTTTCACCAGGTTAAACTAGACACTACCCTGGGCCGTTTGTCCCGCATCTTGGATCATGATCACTATGCCGTCGTAGTTCACAGGCAACGACTCTGTAAGTGATTTGATCATTTCTAAAATAAGGGTAAAACGATACAATATCAAATATTTAACAATTATTCCACGAGCGCGCGTTGGATATGAGATGATAGACAGCCAACGAGGGGCGTAGCGCCTCGTTGGCTATAATCATCTCATATCTAACAAGCGCGAGTGGAATAATTGTTTTATTAAAAACGTTGAATTAAATTATTAAATTTTATTAAATTTTTAGCTCCCTTTTAATTTTAAGCTGACACGTACGCTTACCATATTTGTAGATTATGGTATATTGGCTGATATACCATAATGGCTAAGCCAATAAAAAGTCTTGAATTGCATTATCCAATGATCTAGTTTTTAATAAATAGATAATATCCTCTATTTAGCGCGAAAATATGCACGGATATTTGTCCGCGATAATAAACAGTTCCAAGATACGAACATCTTTCCGAGAGAAAAGCTCGAGGAAAAACGTTTGAGCTTTGAGGAGCAGATATAAGGACAAATATACGAGCAAAAATCGAGGTTGTTGTGTTTACTATCTTTTAAATATATTGCAACGCGCGTAAAAAAATGTTTACGAACAGCCTTCTATTTGCTGCGTGGGCTGTTTTGTTTTGAGTGTTCTTAGGTATGACTTTATCAGCGAATTTCCCTTCTTCTTTAACAACCTTAATAGGCTTTCTCATCTAGAATTGGGTGAAAACAACACTAACGAAACCATTTAAGTGTGCGACTTACAAAAAAAATACCTGACGCGCTTGAAAGTTTGTTTCTTTAAAAGTCAAGTCTAAAAACGAAAAAAGCATCAAAGTTTGGATCATTCAGTGCGGCCATTTTGTTGCTCCGTATGTTTGCCCTGTTCTTCAGTGTAATACTGTGGTATATTTGCGCTTTCTCATGACCTTATTTGATAAAATGATGTAGTAATGGAATAATTATGTACATTTCATAATTTTACAATTTCCATGGTTCTATTTCAAACCTCAGATTCCAACAAAGGAAAACCGGATGAAAAAGAGATGATATTTGGAATTGTGACACGCATTGACTTGTTGAACTTCATTACTCTAAATCAAAATAAGAATGGAGTGAAAAACGGCGAGTTACATTAATTTGGAAGTGGAAGCATAGAAGAAGAAAAAAGTCTCTGATTGTTATTGTTAATAGTAGTGATATTGTATGTGTGAGATCTCTTTTCTCCCTTCTCGTAGAAGATTACTTTAAAAAAAAGGATCAAGAACTAGACTACAATTTAAGTACTCCTGCTTAACATATCTATATATCAAATCGTTCTGTTTGGAAGGAGTTTAACATTACTCAGTGTAAGGAGCTATATAATGTAAAATTTCCGCACAAAAAGACATACATATGATAGCGAAATAAGGGCGTAATCGGTGAAGTCTAATTTGCTCTAAGTTGAGTATTTTGGTCGTTTGTCGCCCAGTTGAATTTTTCCTGATGTGACATGTTCTTTAACTCAAAGGTCAGTGTTTTGTTAAAACGAAAACTATGACGTTAGGCGTCTCAAAAAGTTTACCTTAATGATTTCTAAAATCTTTATAAAGTTCACACTAACAGCCCGAAAACTATTTAAAATCGAAGTGTCAGTTGACTATTTGAAAGGCGTATTTGTAGGTTTAGTAATATAGTTCGTTTGTAAATTAGTCTGAACCAAGATTTAAAGTTGCTTTAATTCAACGTAGAGCAATAGCTTTTGAACACAGAGCGAACGTATTTGTTCCTATGTAATAAAGTTAACATATTTATTGTTTGTGAGGGCACACTAAATTTATATTTCAAGCCGTGAATACAGTGTCCACTTGTAATGTTACTGAAAGTTATAGTTATTACTAAGAGCCTCATATTGCAACAGTCATCGTCAAACCTTTACAGAACTATAAAGGGGGTAAGTTTCTAAAGAAACTGTGGTACTGCGTCGGTGGGGGTAACAAGGTAATTTGGTTATATCAACTAAGTTAAAATTGTAAATTGGCCACCGAAAAGAGTTGAAAAGCTGACGTTTCGAGCGTTAGCCCTTCGTCAGAGCGAATGGAGGGATTATGGGTTGTGTGTGGGTTTATATGCAGAAAGTGGAGTTACGCTATTGGCGGGAACATGGTGTCGACGTATTGTTTCGCTCTTTATGGAACAATGAGCTCTCTAATGGTTTATTCACAACAATCTGTTCAATGGCTCTGCTCATGTTACATTCTTACGACGTACGCGGATCAGCTACTACGTTCCATCTGAGTTCCTGAGAATTTTGAATATGTTTGATTTCCCCTGCCGGTTACGTCTACGCAGGCACAGGCGTCCATTAGCCTATTATGCTAATTCATGTGCCTCATTCCATCAAGTGCTACTAGGCGATCTGCTCTTCAAACTTAATCCTGGTCCTGAGGGATGCGGTACATCAACCATTGTGAAATCACGTCATCAAAATAATGGAGCTTTATGGGCGCCTCAATCATGTTCTTCATTTTCTAAATTAACAATTAGGAATGTCTCGAACTTCGCTAAAGTGCACTGCTTGTCTGCCAACTTCGTGAATGGGTTTTTTTTTTGTCATTTTGTCACATGAACGCTCAATCGGTGCGCAATAAGACAGCTGATTTTGTAGATTATGTCTGTGAACGTAAATATGATTTGGTTGCGATTATCGAGACGTGGCTTCAGCCTCGTGATGCTGCGCTAAGAACGGAACTGTGTCCTCCTGGTCACAAGTTTATTGACTTTCCACGACAAGAACGGATAGGTGGAGGCATTGGACTACTGTATAAAGATTCATTTCGTGTCAAAAAGACTCGAGACGGAATTCAAGAATCGTTTGAATTTTGTGAGTTGTTGGTCCAAACGTCGACCTCCGGAGCGATACGGCTTGTGATCGTCTACCGTCCACAGAATTCTGATAACCACCACAGGATTCCTATTAACACCTTTCTGATGGAGTTTTCTGACCTGATGGAGTCCACTATTCTATATAAAGAGCCTTTGATTGTCGTTGGTGACTTCAACATACACGTGGATGTTCCTATTGATACTGATGCACTTAAGTTTTTAGAACTGCTTGAGTCACTTGGTTTGGAGCAACATGTGACAGAGCCAACGCACGTACATGGCCACACCCTGGATCTTGTTCTAACAAGAAAGATTGAGGATATTCTTACGAGTCCACCACGCGCCTGTCATTATTTCTTCGATTATGCAGCTGTACATTGTGTTGTTACCATCAGTAAGCCTTCATTTCAGACTAAGATAATAAAGTTTAGGAAAACTAAATCCCAGGAAGCTGAGAGCCCATCGAATGATGTAGTACCAACAGGGCTGTGTGATCGAGGTATTATCAATCCTAGCACCCCACTGGACTTGGACTTACTTGTAAAGGATTACAAGACCACACTCTCTCAAGTTCTTCATCGTCATGCACCTTTAAAAACCAAAACAGTGCGGGCCAGGACCAAGGTACCTTGGTACACCAGTGAGATAGCTGAGGCAAAAAGGCAACGCCGGAAAGCAGAACGGAGATCACAGGAAGATTTGTTGGCATTCAAGAAACTTAAGAACCACGTCACTTATATAAGCACACGGGCTAAGCGTACTTTCTACTCAGACTTCGTTAACGACAATATTCAAGACCAAGCAAAGCTATTCAGGGCTACTCGATCATTGTTACTTCCGAGGAACGAGTTGTGTTTTCCAGAATACACGGACAATTCAATCTTAGGCAATGAAATTGGGCGGTTTTTTTGACGGTAAGATTGCAAAAATTCGGGCTGAGCTTGATGCGTGTACTCTTTATCCTGGAGAGGTGTCTGAGAATAAAGTGTTTACAAGGGATGAGAAACTTGATCATTTCAATACGTACTCTGTGGAAGATATGAGGAAGCTGGTCAGTAGATCATCGAAGAAAAGCTGCCAACTCGATCCTATGCCGACCAACTTAGTAGTCGACATGTCTGATACGCTTCTCCCCATCATCACTAATGTCGTGAATTCTTCTCTTTCCTTGGGACATTTTCCATTTGATTGGAAAACGGCCCTCGTGGATCCAAGACCGAAGAAGACTAAACAAGAGACTTCCCTATCCAATTTAAGACCTGTGAGTAATCTGCAATACCTCTCTAAATAAATCGAAAGGGCAGTCTATGATCAGATGCCTGATCATGTTACTCAGTCGGGCTTGTATCCCACCTTCCAGTAAGACTATCGACTGGGTCACAGCATAGAGACTGCCCTATTCATACAGAACGTCACTGACTAGCTGCCATGGACAATCAACGAGTTACTCTTTTGGTATTGTTAGATCTGAGTGCAGCATTCGACACGATTGACCACCAAGTGTTGGTTAATCGCCTGTACGTGACGTATGAAATTACAGGTACCGCTCTTAAATGGTTTCACTCGTATTTATCAAACAGGAAACAGCGAATCCTGATTAACGGTAGCTATTCGAGTGACTTTGATCTGCCTCAAGGGGTACCTTCATGTTTAGGTCCCTTGCTCTGCACACTATACGCAAGTAAGCTCTTCTATTTTGTTGAATCCCATCTCCCTAATGTTCACACACACGCTGATGATACACAGCTCTACATCTCATTTAAGCCAGATGGCTCTGCTACCGAGGCGGCTGCTGTTGATGCCTTACAAGCTTGCATCAGAGATATAAGAACCTGGATGGCCCAAGACAAACTTCAGCTGCTAAGACCGAGTTTCTTATTATAGGTACACGCGCACAATTAAATAAGGTTACGATAAATGACTTGCAAGTAGGTGAGGTAAGGGTTTCTGCTGTTTGTTCTGTTAGAAATCTTGGTGTTTGGCTTGATGCAAACATGAATATGACCACACATATTAACAGCATATGTCAGGCTATTTATTACCATCTATACAACATCCGGCGTATTAGAAAGTATCTATCACATGACAATATGAAGTCCATTGTACAGGCTATTATAATGTCACGATTAGACTACTGCAACGGTCTGCTATATGGTACACCCGCTGTTCATCTTGGCAAGCTGCAACGCCTACAAAACGCGGCAGCTCGACTGGTATGCACTGATTCCAGGTATGATCATATCACACCGTCCCTGATCAACCTGCACTGGCTTCCGGTCAACCACAGAATAGAATTCAACATAGCAATGTTAGTTAACAAATGTATCTATGGCGTCGCACCACAATATCTCTCAGACTTGATAAAAATCAAAGTGAGTTCGCGGTATCAGTTCAGATCACACGGGGGCATACTCCTAATCGATAACACCTACAGAACAAAAAAGGCACTCGGGGATAGGGCGTTCGAACATGCTGCGCACAAAATATGGAACCGACTACCTCTGGAAATTAGACAGTGTCAATCATTGGATACTTTTAAAGTTTTACTATCTTTTATTGCATGTTAGACTGCGCAATATAAGAAATAAACATTATTATTATTATTATTAACGAGAAAAACACGAATAAATTTTAATGAAAAGCGTTCGTTGATACCCAAGGGGTTAAGAGTGCCGGTTTGAAAGATAAACTTTTATTCAAATGTTTTGCGGCTTTCCGAGCTACCAGAGTGTAAGGAAAGGCTGCAGATTGCCATAACCTGCGTAGAATGATTAGGTAGATTAAAGAGGCTAGCGACTGGTTTCGATGCGTCCTTGTCATTCCTTTCTACGTCGTGAAGGTGTTCTCGGTGTCGGTCACCGAGTCGTCTTCCTGTTTCGCCGATGTATATCTTTTTGCAATAAGTGCAAGTTATGCAATAGATGTTAGCGGAGGTGCGCGTGAAGTCAATAGTTATCTTAACGAATAAAGGCTGATAGTTTCGAAAGAAACTGTTTGGGGCTGCGTCGGTGGGAGTAACGAAATAATTTGGATATATCAACAAAGTTGAAATGGTACAT
Organism: Stylophora pistillata; assembly: GCF_964205215.1. NCBI lineage: Eukaryota > Metazoa > Cnidaria > Anthozoa > Scleractinia > Pocilloporidae > Stylophora > Stylophora pistillata. The sequence goes on along the minus strand of NC_142525.1, from coordinate 19,818,899 downwards.
TGGCCACCGTAACGATTACAAAAGCTGACGTTTCGAGCATTAGCCCTTCGTCGGAGCGAATAGAGGAATTGTGGGTTGTGTGTGCTGTTAAAGGCAGAAAATGGAGCTACGTTATTGGTGGGAACATGGCAACGAGAAAAATATGAATACATTAGTGGAATGAAAAGCGTTCGTTGATCCCTGTGGGATTTAGACTGCCGGTTTTAAACCGATGAGCTTTTGTTCAAGATTTTTACGGCTTCTCGTGCCCCCTAAGTGCAAGGAAAGACCGCAGATTGCCATATGTTGCTTAGAATGATTAGGTAAATTAAAATGTCTGGCGACTGGTTTCGATGTGTCCTTGTCATTCCTTTCCACGTCTCGAAGGTGTTCTCGGAATCGGTCACCTAGTCTTCTGCCTGTTTCGCCGATGTATATCTTTTTGCAATAAGTGCAAGTTATGCAATAGATTACAATGGCGGAGGTGCACGTGAAGTGATCGGTGATCTTAATGGATCGTTTAGGTCCCGATATTTTATCAGTGTTGTGAATGAAAGGACACGTTTTGCATCGTGCACGAGCGCATTTAAAAGTGCCTGTTGGTCATTAGTCTGAAAAGAACTTCTGATCAAAAAATTGCCTATGTTTTTGTCGCGTTTGAATGAAATGAGCGGAGGCTGCGAATAGTGCTTGTCTCTGGATTGTTTTGAAGTAATTTAAAGTTTTTAAGAATGATGGATTTAACAGAGTGGTTGTGAGGGTGAAACGTGAGAGTGAATGGAATGCGGTCGGAATCTTCCTTAGGCGACGTTTGTAGGGCTGAATAGAGAGCTTAAGCACCAGACGTTCTTGACAACACGAACGGCAGAGAAGCCGCGTAAGACTGGATAGAGGCCTTCGTTTTTGGTGCGAAATAGGAAGGTTAAGCAGTCGACGTTTTTCAGACACTGACTTCTACCCGTGTTAACATGTCTTTGCTAAAAGATGCTAGAGATATGACCTTAATGAGCAAGGGAATAAGTTTCTTTACCCCACTCTCTTGACAGAATGAATAATTCGTCTTTCATGTTTATTAGGCGACTTGAAATTTACCACTTCATAGTTGTGTAAACAATGCGAACAAACGAGCGAGCATGAAGTTTTTAGTGCATGATCTGGATGCATGGAGGACCATTTCTCTTTTTCTAAATTCGTTAACCACAGCGAGATTTGTTATTCTTATGTTTGTAGTCGGTTGCTCAAAACCTAGCAGGCATGCATACGTTATACAATGTGCAGTTACAAAATACAACCGATGCAGAAAGACAATCATCTATCTCATTTTGCACTTTGTTATTGTATCTAAATGTCGCTTAAGTGTCTTAATTCTAAATTATCGCTCAAACTAATTTGTGATAAGCTTAACCCCGGTTTAAAAAAATCTTAGTTCTGCATTTGATGATTCAAATGGACATGAGATCAAATGACTTAACTCACCCAGACTTGGCGAGAAGATTGTCTGCCATTGCCGAATCCCGTTTAATCTATCGATTAAGCAAACACCACTTTACGCGCTACGAAAACGTTTTTTAATCACTTAATGAAAAGCAGAAGAGCTTTTTATGGTTTTGAGTCAATAATTTATCTCCTATAAACAAAATAACAGCATATTTTTGTAGCGTCCTATCTTCAAACTGAAAAGTGGCGTTCTGGCGTCTGCAACTTGACCACGCGAACGTCATGACATGCGCAGTATGTACATAGTTCCTCTAATGACTTCCGGTAGGCGTTCGTGACCTCAAGAACGTCTGGTGCTTAAGCTCTCTAATGTCGATCAACAAGTTGAGCGCGGTGGTAACCCGCTTGAACGACGGAAACAGGGTAACCACGTTTATCGAAGAACTGGTACATTGACTCTGATTTGTGGTGGAAATCAGAGTCATCACTACATAAACGACGAAGACTTAGAAACTGAGAAAAAGGAATGGAATTCTTAACGTGAGATGGATGCGAAGACGAATAGAACAAGTAATGATGCGAGTCTGTTGGTTTGTAATACACACTAGTGCATAAATCGTTACCTTCAATTGAAACTTTGACGTCTAAAAAGGATAAAGAATTGTCAGAAATTTCCCAAGTATATTTCAGAGCCGGGTGAAAAGAATTGACGGCGGTTATGAATTGAATGAGCTCCTCTCTGGTAGGAGGAGGTAGCGCCGATACAGTCGTCGATGTAGCGACCGTAGAGTTCAGGTTTGGACCCGTTGTATTGGCTGAAAAATTGATGTCCGACAAAACCTACAAAAAGATTGGCATAGCTAGGTTTCATTTTGGTGCCCATGGCTACACCATTGGTTTGTTTGAAGAAGTTGTTTCCGAATGAAAAACAATTGAGTGTGAGCACTAGTTCGGCTAAGCGTAGTAGTGTTTCAGATTTAGGTTCCTTAACAGTACGTTGATCAAAAAGATGTTTAAGGGCCAGAAGGCCTTCGCTATTAGGAATGACAGTGTAAAGAGACGTAATATCCATGGTGAAAAGAAGTTTGTTTTGGCCAAGGAAATTAAAGTTTCGAAAAATTTGAAGAGCGTGTTGGCTGTCTTTAATATATGATGGTAAAGTTTTGACGATGGGAGCCATAATTTTGTCTAGATAGCTGGAGATAAGTTCGGCAGGGCAACTGCAAGCCGAGACAATGGGCCGACCCGGGTTGTTAGGTTTGTGAATTTTAGGTAAAAAAAATTTTTTACGGCACGGAAAGCCGCAAAAATCTTGAACAAAAGCTCATCTTTCAAACCGGCAGTCTAAATCCCACAGGGATCAACGAACGCTTTTCATTCCACTAATTTATTCATGTTTTTCTCGTTGCCATGTTCCCACCAATAACGTACTCCATTTTCTGCCTTTAAAAGCACACACAACCCACAATTCCTCTATTCGCTCCGACGAAGGGCTAACGCTCGAAACGTCAGCTTTTGCAATCGTTACGGTGGCCAATTTACCATTTCAACTTTGTTGATACATCCAAGTGATCTTAACGGATCGTTTGGGTCCCGATATTTTTTCAGCGTTGTGAATGAAAGGACAAGTTTTGCATCGTGCGCGAGCACATTTTAAAGTGCCAGGTTGGTCATTAGTTAGGAATGAACCAACCCGGCACTTTTAAGGTTATTTCTTACCTTCGCGGGTGTCCTTCGCGAAAAAATTCGTACGCACGCCAGTTTGAAGAAAACCCTGACAAACTATACATCAAAACAAAGATTAATAAATGCAGTTTACGATAAAAATATAATGTAGGCGATCTTTTTATTTAGAAAGTGTCAGGAGCCGGTAAGGCGTGAAATTACCGAGGGTCCTTCTGTTGAATTTATCAGGTATCGGATCCCGCGGCAAAAGAAAACTGGCTGCACAGTCTCATTCACAAGGCATCAATCAACAAAAGTGTGACGGGCTTTTCCGATATTCTGATTGGTTGTCTAAATATTCGTATCTAAAGTTAGAGTAGCGAAAAATATGCGCAGCGTGTTGCGTAAATGGACACCACGTAAAAATATTTCAAATATCAAAATTTCCTGCCACACTTTTATTCATTATCATCCTAGGAATGTTTTGGCGAAATTTCACGAAATCGGTCAAATCTACATACCCTATAAATTCGCTCAAAATGGATGTATTCCTCTCAAAATCAAATGCGAGATTTTAGCTCCTAAAGGTTTGTAAACAACTAGCGCCACACCAGGAGATTATCTCACCTCCTGAAACCGCAAACCAATGAGACGACGAGACCTCCTGGCGTCAATGACAATGGATCAAGATTTTCCCGGGGCAAGTATCGCGTAGCTGTCACGTTTTTTTACCTAGATCGTTTAGCTATGGACAAATTCGGCGAAGGAAAAACCCGCGGCAGAAAGGGTAAATCTGTCGCATTCTTCTTTTTCTCCATCGGTTTCGTCAGATTCCGACGAAGAGTCATGTTTACAACCTTCTGTGGTGTTGACTTTAATTTTTAAGCTGCTTGCCCCAAGGATAATCGAATGCTGCCGATCTTCAGCGGATGCCGAGCTTGTCGAAGGCTCCTGGCCAAACCAAGAGCAATTGTCGCTTTCAGCAAGGATTTTTTTTTTTTTGACAAAATGCTGCCGTTTCTCTCTTCTTTGGGCCTGTTTTTTCCTTTTTCTTTACTCAAGGACTCCTCTCTAATTTTGAGTTATGTTTTTTATCCATGAGAAAAGACTTTCCACAAGCAACTAACGATACCTGTGTTTCTTTCACCATTTTCTCTAAAACCCTTGATCTCTCGGTCGCCAAAACTGGCAGCAAGCAAGTTAACAACACAAACTTTGTTTTTTTGATAGTCAAGCTGACGTATGTGCCGTTGTCATGGTGACATGAATAAATATAAACAGGCCTTTAAAATCGGTTTTGTTCATTTGTAGAAAATCTAGTCATTAGTTTTTCTTTATAATTTACATGCAACGAGGTTGTAACGATACTCACAAGTTAACACCATTTTGCTAACAATTTAACAGAGAGATCTTTAATTATCCCTTGTTGAAGGTCCACTGGATTATCTAGAATTTTCTTTGTTCAAAATCAATTTTTTTCGATACTCCAGTTATTTATTTCCTTATGTGTTTTCGTGTCAAATTTCGTGAAATTCTAATGAATAGTTCTCAAGAAATAGGCATATTTCCGGGAAAACAATTTTCCATTCAATCGCAATTTTTTAAATGCGCTGCATTAAACTGGGTTCTTTCGGCAACGACGAAAAAGCTGAGAATTGCTAGGTTCTTTGCACCGTTAACTTTTCTAACATGTCTTTCTAATAAAAGATTAAAGCCCTCAATACACGGCGCCAACTATAGAGAAAAATAGCACAGATAGTGAAGATACGTGTTGAGTAAATAAAACGACCGCTCTATTGACGGCATGTTTGTTTTTTACAATACTTGCGCGCGCGCTGAATTGCATCAGCAAAAGCGCGCGCGAAAACTGTGTTTAGCCACCTTCAATTGTAAAGAACGAAAAAATAGAAACTGTGATATTAATAAAATCCACATGAACGCGTACGTTCTAGCATGAAGAAGAAAGCAGTTATCGTCGTGGTCACGTGGTCTCCGATTTTATTTTTTTCCAGAGGAAGAGGATCTTGGAAACAGTAATTGAAATCTCAAGTGATCTTTATCCAGAGTGTTTTAATGCCGGCACTCAAAATGTCTCGGAGAAATTGCCAATTCGTCTGAGATGTTTACATGGCCACACCTCACTAGCCTCTGAAGATGAAAAACAATTTTAAGCTATTAAATAAAGCATTCAGCTCATTCAGGGATTCAACTTAAACGTTTACAGACTCTTGCACGAATTCAAAGTTCTATTTTTGTGTCAGCGTGCGTGCGAGATATGAGGCATGAAAGAACAGACAAAAAAAAAACCCAAAACAAAAGGCACTAAAGAGTTGCTCGAGGCACTTGCTAAATATAACAAAGCTGCTAAATTCGTGAATCCACTCTAGCACGTCCTACATACTCCTATCGTTCGCGCTAACGACGTTTGTATACGATTGACTGATTAACTGACACATATTAAGTGAATTTCTTTTGATCACTCTACCCTTTTGATACTTTGCAAATTTTGTTTCAGGTTTCTTTTTTAAATCATTTCCAACGTAGCAGCTTAAATGTTGTACAAAACGAAGTTCGGTCGGCCTCATACATACCCAGACGTGACAACTAAGCACAAACACACGCTCACCAATGAACCAAGAGAATATTTTAATAGGTACTACATTTCAAATCAAATTTAATTGAGCATACTACGAAGTTCCATTATAGCTAGACGCTGATGACGCCAACGTGTGCACTGCCACTTTCTTTAAATAGCTCCGCCTTTTAAGTGCTCGCCAAATATCCCGAGTGCTTCATATCTTGATGAACACACAGCTGACACTACAGCATAAAATCTTCAACACCAAATTTGTGCTCCGTAAGTAACAGGCATTCAGATGGCACCTGGTGAAACGTCCCACCAAGAATTAAAACGATCAAGTTCTGCCGGTGATAAACGGCAATGGGTTCGGCCTGATTTACCTTCGAAATGTACTTGGCACTTGAGAGTGAAAACTGAATCTCCACATCAACACGAGAAGACCACGTAAGTGATCGAACTGCGTTTAGGGAAACAAGACCAGTTATGTCGTTTAATGAAAAGCTAACTCTTTGCCGGATTTCTTAGGGTGACAGAAAACAAAGTAATTCCAAATATTCTTCATCGCATTGGAAATACCCCGCTAGTTCGAATAAACAAGATTGGAAAAAGCTGTGGCTTGAAATGTGAATTGCGTGAGTACAAGTTTAAGTTACGTGTGTCATTAGACCATGACTGTGACTTTATTGTAGTCAGCTTATGAATAGTGGTGTTGTATTTCATCCTCAGTGGCAAAGTGTGAGTATTTCAACGCAGGAGGTTCAGTGAAGGACAGGATAGGCCTTAGAATGATTGAAGATGCTGAGCGCCAAGGAAAACTCAAACCTGGAGACACTCTCATTGAACCCACATCGGGAAATACTGGTTAGTCGGTCTACAATGTTCTTTACTGTGAATTAAAATGATTATTACTCGTATCATGTGAAATCTTTAACCATATCATCAGTTTTTGTGCAGTCGTTCCCACACATTGTGTGTATCTCAAGTACTTCATTGTTTGCCGGAGTTTGCCAAATTCGTTGTTCACGTGATCAAAAAAACCCACAACATTGGGCATAAAGTTATTGGCTAATGAAGGAGTAAGAAGTCACCCATCATTTAAACTCGTTCGTTCCCATAATCCTCTCCCCTCCTCCCCTTGAAAGGTATTCCAGCTGCAGCTAATCTAACATGAAAAAAACGCATGGAGAATGGGTCCTTGATTAAATTCTGCCAAGGCAGAAGAACTGTATTTTTCGGAAGGTATGGAAGACGAAGTACTTTCTTTGGTGAGAGGAACTCGAGAAAGAATGAGTAAGGCCGGATATGACGATGACGAAAAGATTTTATCTCATGAAATTGGTTTAAAAGTTCTATGGAGCAGTTTATTTAAGAAAATTAGTGATACTTCTTTCGCTGGCTTTAAAACGCTGGAATACTGATAAACCCTGTCCAAACGTTTTTTTTTTTCAGCTCTAGATTGTTATTTTTCTCCCCAAAGTTTTGAAATACAGCTCATCCGAAAAGATAAGAATCAGGGGTCATCGACTGACGTGTGATTTAAATTAGGGACATTATTAAACATCCATGATTTCCCTAGTTCTAAAGACAATTTTGACTAACTAGTTAGTAATCATGTGACCCTGCATAACTTAAAATGTATCTTGCTCAGGAAACATTTATTGAATGCAATGAACGTCCAGGTTTGAACGTGAACATGGCTGAGGCTGGTCGAGTGCTTATGGCGGGATATCTGTTATGCTCTCTTATCTGAACTACTCGGCGATTCCAGACAATCTGAATAATTTGTCGCTAGCTCTCCGCTATTTCTTGAAACACAATAGAGCTGCCTTTGGCTAACAAACAGCGCTTTTCTACTTAATCATAAAAATTACAATTTCCTTGATTGTAATTGATTCAAAACTCCTATTTTCCACTCATTCACTTGCCAAGTTGTTATCAGGCAGTTCGTTATCGGACAGTTGAATACACTACTGATATACAATACACTAACCAAATTCAGTGTTGTAGTTCAACCCAGCACAACCTTAGTTTCTTTTAAGGCAAATTTTCCTTTTCTTTCATAACTTGGTTATTCTTCTTTTCTCACCATTGTAATTTTTATGATTAATTGGTAATAAAACTTTGTGTCGTCCAATTCGGTCTGTAATCATACAAGTGATAAACAAATCGGACGGTTGTCCAATTCACTCATATGATTACGAAAATACGAAAACAAATAGATTTTTATACATTCAGTACCTGCGCGCTAGGAAACAGTAAGTTTTGTTTTTTTTCGCGAGTTTCAGGGTTTCCCAAAACGACTCTCGTATACATTAAGCGCACATACATCAAGTGTATTAAAAACATTTTATTTTCTTTAACTTTGAAAACTGACGTCCAATATACACCTTAAGAGCTTGACAGCTCTTGTCTACGGGAAAATTTAATTCCAAAGTAGACCAAAACTTCTTTGAGAAGTGCATGGCCTATTTTTTGTCTAAACGAAAAATTCTCACTACAAAATATATGTAGGCATGAGCGGAGATTTGTCTGGAATGGCGATCTTTGGGTTTTATATCTTCGTTAGCACGTACGAATTTGACAATGTTTGGATGTTTGTTATTAGATATTTATTTTCCATTGCTGTTAAAAATAAACTAAAACCCGGTGACAATGAATTGATGTATTTTAAGTCCTGTGAATGTCTGCTATTCCGCATGCTCAACTAAAAACAGTGGGACCTTTTCTCAAGAATTCCTGTCGACAATTTCAGCTGTACAATATTGATATCGCTGATCGGATGCTCTGACTGACCTCTTAAGTGAAACGGGACCCAATGGGCTATTTGTTTTTAACCATGAAATAATGATAGTGTCTCCTTCCCCATTTTCTCTTCCATGACCCTCAAAGTAAGGCGGTGAACTTCACCAAGTACAATAAACAGGTGACAGTTTTTTTCTCCGTACAGTATATTAAACCTTTTTTCTGCCATGGTGAAGAAAATGGACAATTAGACAATTGAGAAGTAAACTGAAGGCGATGGTCTTTGAATCAATAATATATCGCACCACTACGATTTTTACTGGTTACATATGTAACAAACTAATGCGTTCCTAGGGGATGAATGTAGCTCTTAAACAGAGGTATGCATCATTGTCATAAAATAACCCGCGTATTTATCAGGATCACCTGTGGCAGTGTATACGAACACTAAGAATAAACATACCCTATATAAATCGTGTTGTATCTCCTTACAGGGATTGCTGTTGCTTTAGCAGCGCTTGTGAAAGGTTATCGTTGTATTATAGTCATGCCTGAAAAGATGAGTAAAGAAAAGGTATCAAAATTGTCCATAACAATGCATAACATGAAAATTTACATATTCTGCAAATCTTCCTTGATCCTCCCAAATAAAATAGACGAGGGAAGGCATTGGCTTTTTGTTTGATGTTCTTGTAATGTCAATCCTTTTAGCGGGAAAGTATGTGTATCACCCTATAAGACGTAAATCTACAAGTTATTCAGTTTCAGGTGTTGTTTATTGTCGATGTTTGCTGTCTTAAAATTCCCGCGAAAAACAAAAGGTCGCCCACCACAAAATACAACTCCCGCAAAGTGTTTTACATGGTATCCAGTCCTTGCACGGGATCAGAATGATATCATCAAATAGCAGCTAAGCATTAACTGATGCGGCTTCGGAACAAAATGATTCAGATTTCAGGGATATTCTGTCTAAATTCTATTCTGTCATAATATACAACACAATTTTGTTGTATATTATGATTCCTTCAACCAAGTTACCAGAATAACGTATCACTTACCTCAAATGGATTAGCTTTATTGCAGTTAGTCTTAATCTCAGGAATTTCTTAAGGATTTTTGGCTCATTTGATTCAATTATTGTCTTCAGCTCTGCATGACCTTCTAATGTTTTTCAGGCGGATGTCCTACGGGCTTTAGGTGCAGAAATAGTGCGTACACCAACAGAAGCCAAGTTTGACTCACCAGGTGAACAAGATATGCGCATAATAGCAACAATATCAGTAATCACCATCCAGGATAAGGAAGCGTTCTCCTGTTAGTACCTGTCTGTTTTGGAGAGGGCCCACACCCCCCATCAGCCATCTGATATCTTGATATGTATTCAACAACAGTATGAACTGTAGGAGAGGACAAACCCTCGTTCCATTGTTAATAAAAAAAAGTGTAGTTAAACAATAATTCATCCAAATGGTGCTCAGCGGTTCATCTCTAAATACTTAATTTATCGAGCTTTCCTTCATATTAAAGGTAGTTTTCTTTACTTGTTGCCTCTGTTTCCTATAAATGGCTTAGCATTTTCTTGAAACATACCAGCCTTCGCTCCACTTGGCTCACATGAGTTATTCATTCATGTCAAGACATTTCCATTGAGGAAACGATAAAGTTTACCGTTAGAAAAGAAACTGTGCGTAAGGTACAGCTTACCTGGTTCAAAAGGAAGGGGATCATGTTCATAAAGTGTTATCTGTTTATTTCAGAATCACACATTGGTGTTTCTCAACGACTTAACAGCGAGATCCCAAATTCCATTGTCTTAGATCAGGTGATGAAAATCAGACATGAGAATATAAACTGCTGAATAACATTTATTCAATTTATCATCTGATCCATTTTGACATCTTTGGTTTACCTGACACATTGTAAATTAGCTAACTATACTAATTTTTTCCAAACATAACGATTACAAGGATTTTGTTTTTTAAATCAAGTCAGAAATTAATAGTAAGGTTATATATCAATTGAATATCATTTTTTTTTTTTTTTTTTAACATGCGTTATCTTATAAGGCTAAGATTTGTTCCTTTTTACTAGTATCGAAATGCGAGCAATGCCTTGGCTCATTATGATGGAACAGGTGAAGAGATATTTCAGCAATGTGGTGGTAGGTGTTCTGTTTGATTTGCTTGTATGTAAACAATTGTAAACAATGTATGTAAACAATTTTATTACACGACTCGGGTAGTCAGAGGGCCAATAACTAAAATTAACCAATCAAAATGCTCTATTGCCGGTCCAATATTCTCTAAGTATTGGACCGGGCAATGTCCCGAATGGTTCCGAATGATACCACACTTATGTACCTTTGAACTTCAGTCGTATAATAAATCTCTTATTAACCAAGCTTGCTCGGGACCGTACTGGAAGAATATCGGCCCTCGTTCTTTTTTGTAAGGACCTCGCTGCGCTCCGTCCGTACTGTCAAGACCTCCGGCCGATATTCTCCCAGTACGGCCCTCGCGCTTGGTTAATAAGTTATATGTAAACAATGTATGTAAACAATGTGTGTAAACAATCGTAAACAATGTATGTAAACAATTGCAAACAATGTATTTAAACCTCAACAATTGAATTAAAGCTGTAAAAAAGTGGCGGTGTAAAAAAGAGTAATTTAGTTCTTGATGTGATGCAATATTTTTGTGAAAAAGTGCTGTATAAAATTTTTGCACCCGTTGAACTGATTCTTGTATGGTGTTGTGTTTCATAAAGGCAAGGTTGACATGGTGGTACTTGGAGCTGGTACTGGAGGTACAATCACAGGAGTAGCAAGGAAGATTAAAGAAAAATGCCCTAACGTTCAGGTATCAAAAATGAGGAGCTATTGTAACTCTTTATCAGTGGTTATATATTACATGATATTGTAAATATACGTTCAGAAACTGATAAGATTTTAGGAAGATCATCAGCAAGAGAATATCAATTGTCATCAGACACTAAAAGGTTCGGAGAAAGAGTTTAAACTGAACCGTGTGTTTTCTTGATGTAACATCTGATCACAAATTCCTAGGGCCGACATGGTGTTTCAATTCTTGAAAGGAACTCAGATCTTTTCATCGTGCGACGCATCGCTTTTAACAATGTTAACCATCTGTCTATTTATGTTTTTAAAATTTCAAATGATGTGATGTAAGTGTGATGCTGGGCGGCAACGGTTTCCTGAGTTCTGTCTTATTCGTTTCATTTCTTCTTTCCGGTTTCCGTAATGAAGGATTCTTTTGCTGTAGATTACCTCTAACTGCCTGGGGTTCACCTTCGACGATTTTAGTCGTTTCGGAATCGGGTTTTGTCCTCGTGTACCGGTTCACAAGAGCCAATACAAAGACCAAACAATACACAATAGCTAACCGATGACTCCTAAACAAAGAAGGAACAATGGTAATTCCCTTGTGAACCGGTACACCAGGACAGAACCCGGAATCGCCGTCTGCTTCAGAAAATCAGATATTTTTCGCGGGGCCGATTCTTTCTTGGACAAATGCAGTTGGAGATGCAAATTTTGTGGACCAGAATACTTACAATGGAACTGATTTTGCTAATGAGCTCTCATTGTTGCTGCTAACCTGGTACGCCACGGCCAGCAACAGGTCTGTCACAAATAATGGAACCTTATGCGTTAACAAGGCCTTATTGTCATCTTTTTGGGGTTGGAATTTCAAGATCAAACGCCATAAAAGACCGTGTGCGTATTATTCAAATTCAACGGCAACATTCCATTGCTTACTTGTTGGCGACTTAGTAGACTGACTTCTACCCAGAAGATGCATTTCGTCTGCTGATAAAATTGTGCCACCATTCTTTACTTTTACGATGCTATCAGTTCGAGATGTTAAACAGCTTATCCAGAACTCTACCCTTAAATCCTGCCCTCTTGACCCTATGCCGTCCCCACTGGTTAGCAAATGTGACGATCTTCTCCCAGTTCTCACAAAGATCGTTAACAACTCATTACAGTCCGGATGTTTTCCTGAAATCTGGAAAGAGGCTTAGTTTTTCCATTGTTAAAGAAACCCGGTCTTGATGTCATCTTTAAGAACTTCCGTCCTGTGAGCAATTTGTCTTTTGTGTCTAAGCTCATTGAAAAGGCTGTTTTTGATCAGATTCATGGTCACCTTGTTTGTAATAACTTATACCCAGTTGCGCAGTCGGCTTATAGAAGAAATTACAGCACTGAAACAGCACTTTTGAAAGTAATGAACGATATTCTGTTGAATATGAACAAACAGCACGTGACTATCCTTGTATTGCTTGATCTAAGTGGTGCCTTCGATATCGTTGATCATAGCATTCTCCTTGACAGATTATCGTCAAAACTTAGTTTGAATGTCACTGCCCTTGCCTGGTTTCGATCTTATTTGTCTGGCCGTTTCCAGCGAGTGTCTGTTCGGGGAGCTGTATATGATAAGTTCGACCTGCAGTATGGTGTTCCTCAAGGCTCGTGTCTCGGCCCATTTCTCTTTACAGTTTATGCAAGCGCACTGTTTGATGTCGTGGAGAAGCACCTCCCAACTGTCCATTGTTATGCCGATGACTCTCAGTTATACATCTCTTTTAGTCCCACGATGCACTCTGGCCAGGCTGATGTAGTCGCTTCTATCGAACATTGTATTCAGGACATCAGGCAGTGGATGTCTCAAGACAGGTTACTCATGAATGATGCCAAAACTGAACTTCTTTTGATCGGCACCAGACAGCAACTTGCTAAAATCACAATTGATGGCATAACCGTTGGACACTGTCATTACTCCACAATCTCCCGTTCAGAATCTGGGTGTATGGTTAGATTCTAACCTATCAATGGGTGATCACATAACGAAAACAAGCTCTGCAGCATTCTATCATTCGTATAATATCAGGAGGGTAAGGAAGTACCTTAGCAAAAAATGTACTGAAACTCTGATACATGCCTTTATTTCTAGCCGCCTTGACTATTGTAACAGCCTCTTATACGGAAGTTCTTAAAGATGACATCAAGACCGGGTTTCTTTAACAATGGAAAAGCTAAGCCTCTTTCCAGATTTCAGGAAAGAAAGTCCAGAACTCTGCTGCACGTCTTGTATTTGAAGAAAGTAAATTTTGTCGTATTACACTGACCATTGGTGAGAGCCCTACACTGGTTACCCGTAGCATATCGAATTGTTTTTATAATTTTATTGTTAACCTTTAAGGCCTTTCATAAACTTGCTCCGACTTACATTTCCGATCTTGTATCTCTGAAAGACACAGGGGGTAGGTACTATCTTAGATCAAATGATGGCAAACTTCTTAACATTCCACCATGCAAGTCTCTTTCCACGCTTGGTGATCGATCTTTTTATATGGCTGCCCCTAGATTATGGAACGATCTTCCCCTTTTTATTAGAAATATATCTTCAGTTAATGCTTTCAAGAAGGCTCTTAAAACTCATTTATTCCAGAAGGCATTTCCTAGCTAATTCATTGTTTTTGTTCTTTTCATAAAGAAGGATTCGTATATAAGACGTTAAAGATTAATTAGTAATTGTAAATAAGACTTTTTGTCAATTGGAATGTGTTTAGGATTTCAGGATTTTGTTGACTTAATGTAATGTAATGCGCAGATGAAAATTTTTTACTCTGTATTGATATTTGCGCAATACAAATCAATAAATATTATTATTATCATTATTTGCCTTTATGTTATTGTAAAACTCTTAAAAGGTTGTTTTAATGTTAGCTTTTTTGTAGATTTGTCATTTATCTTTTTCATTATAATGATTGGCAGCAGATGTAGTGGGAAGTACCCGTCCCAAGAGTCAATGACACATCATACTCGCATGCAATTTTATTCACTCATTCTCATCTTTTATATTTAATCAGTTATTCATTGACAAGGTTATTAAACGTTTGTATATCTATTTCAATAGATTGTAGGTGTTGATCCATATGGATCCATTCTAGCTGAACCAGAAGAGCTTAATAATTGTGACAACCCAACAAAAAACGTAAGTTTCCCGAATTGATTACCGATTATATGCTGCGATAATTTGTTCTTATAATGAAGCATGATCGTTTACCTCACGTTGTGAGGACAGCGAGACTGCCAGACTTATGCAGAAGCGAATAAACGAACATGACGGAAATAAACCACCCGCTAAAACACAGACCTTTGCCGTATCAGAGCGCGCACTCGAAACCGGACATCGCCTGCTCTGGAAAGAATGAGTAGTAATATTTATTGATCGGTTTTCCTAGTGTAACACATACAGGTGATCCACATTAGACCTCACGCTAACAACATGTCCACGATCAAAAGGTTCAAGGACAGGAGGATTACAAGATCGAAGACTCTGTTGCAGCGGACCACTGAGGGAACAGATATTCCAAATGAAAGATCAATCGTAATTCCAAGAGAAGCCTATACTCTTGCTGAATTATACTCCGTAAAGTAAACCAGAAAATCATTAGAAAGGGATAAAAACTTTCATTTCATGGGGACTTAGATAAGTTATAGGGAGCGAACCCGCACTAGGATTTTCTGGAATTAAGATCAACATCAGCAAAAGTTTTAAGCCAATTTCACATTTTCTTTAAGTTGGCTGAATTACAATTGTAGCTTGCTTCAATCATAATGAAAGATAATTTGCTCTCACGTGTATCGACATGATGCCATCTGGAAACAAAGTTGGTTATCTAAGCCGCTGTCACTTGACTTCTTCAGGTTGAAGGCATTGGTAAAGACTTTTTTCCGACTGTTCTGGACCGTTCAGTCGTTGACAAGTGGTACAAAGTTGGAGACAAAGAAGCATTCACTTTTGCAAGGAGACTCATAAAAGAAGAAGGATTGCTGTGCGGTGTGTTTTTCATAGAATATACACCACTTGAAGAAACTCTGTTGCAGAGTGTCTTCATCCATCCTGAAAATGATTGATGGCTTCAGAAGCCATTTGGTTATGGTTATAATTCAATGTGGATACTGGCAGGTGCAATGATCAACACTAGAGCACTGTCATTTGACGATAGTTACTCTTCACTAGAATCCAGCTCGCCTCTCAGATTGATAACATTTCAGAGGCAATCACCGCCGGACAAAACCTTTCTGAAAGACAATCACACCATAACGAAATCATACGCCGCCTTAAAAACCATCACGAACCAGACGGTATATAACTTAAGTGCATGTATATGTGTCAATAAACGAAACTTTTCCAATAATCAGTTTATATTTACCATTTCTTATTTAGGAGGTTCTAGTGGAAGTGCAATGGCAGCTGCAGTGCAGGCAGCTCAGACTCTGGGGGAGGGACAGAAGTGTGTTGTCCTTTTACCTGACTCTGTCAGAAACTACATGTAAGTTCACAACAGGAATTATATCAGATACAATGAAATATATGAAGTTCATATATTTTGAACTGCGGTATTAGGTACATATAATGCACGATCCTCGCAGTTGATAGCGCTATTCAAGCAATAGCGAAAATCAGACCTGAAAAAAATCAGGCCTGTACGGGATTCGAACCACCGACCTTTGCGATACTAGTGCAGCGCTCTAGCAATTGAGCTAACAAGCCAACTGGGAGCAGGCCGTTAAGTTGATTCGTAATAAACCCGTGAAAGTGATAAATCAGATACAATGAAATATATGAAGTTCATATATTTTGAACTGCGGTATTAGATACATATGATGCACGATCCTCGCAGTTGATAGCGCTATTTAAGCAATAGCGAAAATCAGACCTGAAAAAAAATTTTTTCAGGTCTAATTTTCCCTATCAACTGCGAGGATCGTGCATCATATGTAACTGGAATTATATTCCGCGAACGATTGCTTTCAGCAAAGTAGCGTTATACCATAACTATATTTAATGATAAAAGTTATTTTAAACAAACAAGTAACAACTGAGGAATTCATGTTAGTTTACAACTGCTTGATGACATTCACAGGACAAGATTCTTGAGTGATGACTGGATGGAAGACAAAGGATTTCTTGAGAAAGAAAGGAATGGAGACAACAGCAAATTGTGGTATGTTCCTTTTGATTAAGTACACTTTAAACTAAAGGCAGTGTCACTCTGGTTGCTTTCAATGAAAACTGTCTCACAATTTAATGTATAAAATCTTGTCTACACCAACTGTCATATCTGTTTTCTTGCAATAGGTAGCGGTAAAGTATATATGACATTTGTTGCTAAAAAAGCAAAAGCGTTGCTCGACTTACACATTACATCATTTTTAGTTGGTGATTGTTCTTGCGTTATGCATCTCAACATACCATCTTTGTTACATTACTAACAAGATTTATATGATTTTCAAGGTGGTGGACAAACAAAATCTCCTGCATCAACCTTTCAAATCCCTTGACTGTCTTGCCAACTGTTACCTGTCAACAGTCGATTGACATAATGGACAGGTATAACATCCATGCATTGACATTTTTTAAGGAAAGTTATTGTAAGTTGTTCCCTGTACTCTGAAATTAATTTTTGATAGCTTCCCGATTTTTTGGTTCTTTCCAATAAGTTTTTAAGGACAACAGATTTGCATGAGTTAAACTGTGGCTGTACTCAATTTTGAATATAGTGACGCAACTTTTTCGTCCCCGAGAAATAAGTTTCTTTAATATATTGTCCTATTTAATGTTGATATTTTTACAGACTACCGCTCAAAGAATCTGCAAGAATTGAAAAGATTTATTATAAAATTCAAGTGAACTTAGTTTTGAATGTTTATTAGAAAGTGGAATATTATAACTAAGTGAATCTGTTCTTCCGAGAAGCGTGGTCTAAAGATAACGGAGGCGCCTATAGATGAGCTTACGTCTCCGCCGAAGAGAAAATGAGAGAACAGGGAGGGAGGCCCCGGTTCCAGGCTTTTTGGAATGCACCAATTTCACAATTAATAAAAAATTTCTCAGGGGGGAAAACGTTGTCCGAGACGTCCACACGAAGGCTATCTGAACTTTAAAGATATCAATAGAAATTTGCTTTATCGGCATGACTACAAGCTCAATTTTGATGACGGCTTTTTTTTTTTCGAAAAAAAAATGCAAATGCTACTATTTTCGTTTTGCCGAGTTAACCTCCCGACCAAAGTTTTTTAGTAAATGTAATTGACATATCCCGGCAGCCGACGCACTGATTGTCTCTCTCTGTTCTCTCTTTTTATCCATATTACCCTTGATATTGAAAATAAAATAAAATCCTAAATTTCATGACATTCTTTATGTAGAAATGGTTTTGATCAACTCCCAGTTGTCGACGAAACAGGGTGAGATTTTGGTTAACTTTTCTGAGATTTTCTATCAGTTATATAGTCTTTTGTGATATTGCTACATATTCATAATATCGTCAAGATTTTCTAAAAAAAAAAAGTCGCTATTTTTTCTCGTCAGTTCCCACAGCCAGAATTGTAGGTCTTTTAAAAATGCGGTGAACAACTATTTTTGTTTTCCTCCAACCAAAGGTCCGTGATACTTACCTTAGTTCATCCAGGCATTTTGAGACGTCCATTCTTTTAACTGAATTATGGAATGCAATTTAAATATACACCTTTCAACACAAGTCTCAATCTTAACAGAACAGCCGTTCCTAATTCCATTCCTAATCACTTTTCAATCATTTCAGGTCCGTGATGGGCATGGTAACCCTTGGTAATATAATGTCCCAGATGGTTAGTGGACGAGTAACACCTGAAAGCCCCATTATCAACTCTGTTTACAAAAACTTTAAAAAGGTAATTAGTGTAAGGTCGTTGAAGCGTTCCCTTCCTATGCTGTAAGCCTCTTAAAAGCATAGAGCGGGCAGTGGTAATTAGTGTAAGGTCGTTGAAGCGTTCCCTTGCTATGCTGTCGGGGGTCAGCTGCTGACTGAAAAGCCGATTGAACGGCCAGTGAACTGGTGGCTGTCAGAAATTGAGACTCACACTTTTAAAAGAAGTCTCCGGTGTCGTGATGTTCAAATGTATCATGAGTTCCAGTGTTTATTAAGATATCATGGATTTTCCTGTACATACACAGGGAGGTAAATTCGTCCTCTAAATGAGTCCTAATTATCTATTTTTGTCTTCAGGTTACGCTGGATACCACCCTTGGCCAATTGTCCCGTATCTTGGATCATGATCACTATGCCGTTGTAGTCCACAGGCAGCGACCCCGTAAGTGATTTGCTATTTTATGAAATGATGATGCAATCATAAAATACCTGATATGTATTTGCTCGTGTAACCCCACTTGGAATCCAGCGTGGCTAGCGTGGAAAGAAAGGTGACAGTTTGAGCGTGAAGTGCAATAGTTTGAATGTCATGAGAAGGCAATAGCTTCCTTGAATGTGTTCCATCCGAGATCACGGCCCGCGACAATTTCGCTTCACACTCACCTTCCCTCTTTAGACTCTCTTTAAACCTCTCAAGCTGCTGTTACAGCACTTTTCCCGTGCATTTTGATATTACTGAAGAACTTCGAGTCATGATTAGTTGCACTACGATCATTTTTTTTTTCTCTATTTCACTGATTTTGTTTCAACCCTCAGATTCTGGTAAAGGAAAGCTGGATGAAAAAGAGATGATATTTGGAATTGTGACACGCATTGACTTACTGAACTTCATTACTCTAAATCAAAATAAGAATGGAGTGAAAAACGGCGAGGTAGAAGAAAAAGAAAAAGAAAATGAAAAAAACAGTCACTGATTGTTTGTCTTATCAAACTGATGTAATCCGTGTGCGATTTTTTCTTGTTTCTCTTCGAAAGAAAGGTTATTCAAACAACTGTAAAGAGCACAAGCCATAATCTGAGAAATCCCACAGGTTAAAATGATGATAGTAGTAACATAATATTAGCTATTTATGAGTGTTGTGACCGTTTTTTACTGGGTCAAATTTGTCTCCATGCGATGTGTTCTTTTAATTCAAGTCATTCAAGGACTTGTTTTAAATGAAAACTATGTTGTGAGTCTGCCCGAAAAGGTTTCTAGAATATTCCGAAATTTTTACGTTAATTTCACTCTCCAGAATTAAAAATTAAATTAGAATTAAAGTGGACTGTCACGTCTGTCGTTGCACGAAAAACGTAATTGCAGGTATGTTGATTGAAACCAAGATATACCTCTAGTTTAATAGTTAGTGCTTGATAAGAGGACGTATGAAAATTAGCGAAAGTGACAGTACGTCATATTCAGAAGCAGTTTTAAAACTTTGTTATCTTGGTGCTGGGAAAATGAAGGGAAATAAAATATAGATATCGTAAGCAATAAAGAAAATAAATAAATAAAGAAGCTGACTGGTCATCTCTGTATCACGTGTTGTTTGTCTGCTATCGGGAGACGTAGGAGACAGTTCTTGATGAGACACAGCAAAGCTTTCTTTTTTAGGTTGTCGTGATCAAGCACGTCTAAAGAATGACGTGAGGATCTCAATACACTCACTGAAGAATCATGCGGTCATTGTATTACAATCAAGTGTCAGGTGACTTATGAAATAGCGAGCTATTGATAACATATTGTAACAATCTCTTGTTCCCTTAACGATTCTAAACGACCGTAAAAATATAACTAGATTAATTGGAGTAATTGTTATCCTCTCTACCTGTGAGAAAATAGTCTCTTTAGCTTTTTAAAATACACACATTAAGCATCTATTCAGTTATATAAATAACTTTAACGCGTCTCTTTAACGTGAATTCGTCAAAGTTAATTTTCATAAAGGAGTTTCCTGGAAATTAGTCTTTTGTCGAGTTCACGATCAGGAAAGAATATTTTACTTTAATATAAGTACGTTTCATTCCTCTTTTGTTTGAGGCGACTGTCAAATGTTGTTCTGTCGCACTTTGTGTTACCACTTGATGCACTTTGTAATAAAAAAGCTGCCGCACAAAACTATGGCTTTAGGGCGTTTTATTGCATCGAATGTTTATATCAATCCTTTATCACAACAATGCATACAAGTTTAAAATAAAATACACTTACTTTATTGATCTATTGACAGGAATACTTTATAATTAAAACGCTAAACTACTAAAAACTAATTTTACTAGTATTAAATTTAAAAACAAAGCTAATCGGGCTAGTTACAATTCAGGAAAAAAGGTCACTACGTAATTTAAACTAAAAATAAAACTAGAAGTAATCTTGTGCTTATATAAATGTAAAATTTACAGTAAGGCTAGTAAACTATTTACTAAAACAATAAGGCTAAAAGGCTAATTACGAAATTCGATACAGAAAGAGGTTTACAAATATGAAATTATTTCATAAAAATAGGTCAGCAGCTGTACAATTTACTTTAAAATCATCTACAACTTCACTTCTAAAAAAGGGCTGGCGCGATCCTTTGATGCTAGTATTTACAGACTTTGATATTTCGAAAGAAATCCTGGTCCTGAGCCAGCCAATAACAAATGGGTGACCTTCAACGTCCTTATCTGCCAATTTCTCCGCTAATTGTTCCATAAACATTGTGCATTCTTTGCCCATCCCGCCGCTGGTTCCAAAAATAAGTGGGTAAAGGAGCCCATCTCGACTTCTAGCACCCTTTGTTGGTACTTTCTCTTCTTCTCACTCTCCTGTTCCTTGAAAATTGCTGCAGTTGATTTCCCCTGGCTAGTTTTGGAGTTGACATGCGTCACTCTAACATCGAAAAATGCTGTCACTCTGCGCGATCAGAAGCCATCAGCCTTCACTTCCAATCTCGCGTCGGAACTTGTTGTGGTGGCTGATCTTAAATTCATCACTTCATTGTCCAATGGCTGGAGGTGAGGCTCCACTTGGACGTTCTTGCACACTTTGCTGAGTAAGGAGGTTAGTAGACTTCTCACTCCATCATGGCGTTGAGCCACAAATCCCCCTTTTTTACATGACAAGGCATGGCTTACGTTAAATGGCTCAGCACAAGCACAGGTAGGCGGTATTTCCTGCAGTGGTAAATTGTACCGCAATCGCAGGGAATCCCTAAACTCTTGCTTATTCAATGCCAAACCCTGATCTTTGAGGGGTACGGCATTGCGCCAGGAACTTGCATCTTTGTCTCTGGCTTGCTGTGTGAGACACAACAGCTCAGGGTCGAGGGATGCCTCGATACTCTCGATTTTGGACCTTGTGTTCGCTGCCTGGAGTGACCGTAGAGTGATCGTAGAGTGACCGTATCATGATAGATGTGTTAACATGGCATAGTTAGTGGGTCCCCCTGAGTAGTACCTTCCTGTGACAATCGCTCAATCACTGCACTGTGTTCCTTACTCTTCGACGTGCTTGATGGTTTCTGGAGAATTAGAGATGGAAGCACAATAAATGCTTTTAGTGCGATTGAATTTTGCTCGAGATTGTAATGGAGCTGTTTTAGCCAGAAAGGCAATTCGTCTATAAACAACTTTCCCGCTCTGCCCGACGGAATGTTGAAAATGTTCTTTCTAAAATGAACAATCTCCTCGTAAATATCATTTCTTGGGCTTTGGTGACTAATGTTGCCCCTCTTTTTCTTCTTTATCTCGGATAGGAAAATGTCAAAGACTAGTAGATTTGGCTGGTTCTTGCTTGTCACGAGTTCACTACTTTTTTTTGTCTTCGGTGATCCCAAAGGAACAGATTTGTACGCACCTAAATTCAATTTCAATTTTATGAAAAAATCTTTCACTTATGTGTGCGCAGCTGTGGAATGGACTACCTACAATTGTAAAACTGGCCAATAATATCAACCTTTCTAAGAAGCTATTGAGAACATTGAAACTTTAGCTGCTTCTCCATTTTATACTTGTATTTAAGTGACTCAATTTCATTGAACAAACTTCATTTTTAAAGTTAATTTTAAATTATTTAAGCTTTTGCCTCACCCTTTTATACCTGTATTTAAGTGACTTTGAATTTTACTGTACAAAATTAAATTTTAATGTTAATTGTTAGTTATTTCAATTTCTAATCAATTAGGTCTTGACAGTATGTATTAGGTTTTTTTAGATTCTTAATCTTAGAGGCACGTACGTATTTTGAACGAGCTCTATGAGCTCCTTGACGCTACGTGGGTAAATAAAATATTGATTGATTGATTGATTGATTGATTGAGATCTCTCAACTCCCCTTTGTTCTGTTATGTAAATTTGAGTTACTACTCTTCTACATACTGAAATTTTCAAGTGTTTCTCTGTTCGCCAAGTTTTTCCAAAACTTCTTGTTGGGTCTTTGTCGCAGGTAGTCGAACTTCTGCAGTGCCATGCTACAGCACCACGGCAGGTTGTGATGTTGATTTTCGTTCTCGTCGATTTTCTGTGGCAGTACCTTTGTTTTGGCATTTTTCAGAGCTGCAGTTACAACTAGGCGAACACGTCTTCCCCGCCGATTTACATGGGCAAACACCACGGCCTTTCTTTTTAGCACATTTCGATTTGCAGTCACAAAATAAACTGATATTGGAGGAGTTTATCAGTCTGTCTGGTTGTGTTACTTCAGTGTTACTTCTTTGCTATTATCTACCACTTGATGGTCATGACCTTGACTATCCGGACTTTTTTCTTCAAGTTTTGCTTATTTTCAACGGTTTTTTATGCTGAAAATAATCGTCAGGTTGACACTACTTTACCACTGCCGTCACGGCCGAAAATAGGGGTGACGCAAAGTCCAATTCTTCCTCGTGTTATTTTTGTTTAGACCAGCCAAAATAATGTAGAGGAGCATAAACATAGAAATATGAGGTGGTAACAGAGTCAGCCAAAGTATCATGCAGATTTTCCCTTCTCGTCAACATTATATTCACTATTACTGTCACTGTCACGATCATTATTGTCATTCGTATCATTATAATTATTATTCCTACAATTGCTATTCTTATTCTTGTCATTAGTCTTATCATTTTTATTATTATAATTATTACTATTACCATATTCATGATTACGATTGTCGTCACCGACAAGAATGATAGTTATTCAGTATTGGGTCTAACAGCCCTCCGACTCTCTATACCAAGTTAATCTTTCTAAAATAATTTTTTTCCCTATTATATAATTCCACACACATGTGTATAGAATTTACTTCTCAATATTTTTATTTTAAGTTCTAGTTATTACCAATCAAAGCTTGGCAAGTTTCAGGAATGTGTTTATTTTAGCAAAGTCAACCTTGGTAAGACTCGAGCGTTAGCGTTTCGAAACTTCAGCTTTGAAACCCTAAACGGTGGCCAAGTGAATTTTACATTATCAACTCAGTTGATAAAACCCAAATTAACTTGTTACTCCCACCGACGCTGCGCCAGTTTCTTTGGAAAGTAACCCCTTCATTCACAAATTTTAGGACACTCTGTGTACTCCGAAACTTTCCACATCGGTTGATCAGTCAGTCGATCGACCGAGAAACTAACCAACGTTTTTCCTTGTCCACCGAGAAAATATATCCATGTTCTGTAGCATAAAAACGAGCAAATCGCTTTTGCCAAGAGGAAGACAGTAGCAAATCCAGGGGGTGGCTTCGATTTCCATTCCTTTGCAAATCAAAGTTTGACAATCGGCAAGTTTAAAGAGGTCATCGATTAACTGAGAAAAACACCGAGCGTTTTATTGTAAGCCCAAATAACAACAACAACAACAACAACAGCAACATTAAGTTAAACACAATGAAAATTACAGCGGAGCTGATGTGGTCGTGTATTTAAAAAGTTAAAAAGTACTATTTACAGGTAAGTAAAACGATTAAAACAATGAAAATTTAAAAAACGTATTTGAAATGTATAAATATAGCGGTTATAAATTAATGACAGGAAGATCGTTTCACCATTACTCTGAGTTTCACGCGCGATCGTCAGACGGTTTATTATCGATAATAAACTATTGACGATCGCAGCGCAA
Source organism: Stylophora pistillata (assembly GCF_964205215.1). Taxonomy (NCBI): domain Eukaryota; kingdom Metazoa; phylum Cnidaria; class Anthozoa; order Scleractinia; family Pocilloporidae; genus Stylophora; species Stylophora pistillata. The sequence goes on along the minus strand of NC_142525.1, from coordinate 19,794,664 downwards.
GCTGCGTGAAACTCAGAGTAATGGTGAAATGATCTTCCTGTCATTAATTTATAACCGCTATTGAAACGCTCTGCAACCCGCATCGAACACTTTTTCACAGCCGCAACTTCTCCTTTCTCCTGATGAGGCCCAGAAGGCCGAAACAGTACTGTCTGCAGTTAGTTATATATATATATATATATATATCTGACAAGTTAAAAGGCCTCGAGCCAACAGTGACGCCGCGCCAGAAGGATCCAAAAGGATTCAGTGTCCAAACCTCGATAAATGGTAGGAGAAGTAGTGTAGCACACGAGAACGGACAACTTCGAGCGAAGGAAGACATATACTGAATAAAAAGTCTAAAAAGTTTGATAAAAAACGTTTCGGTCCGAGACCTTCATCAGTTGTTATACAATGACTTACCAATTCCTTAAATATATATATATATTTATATGTATATTTAGATATAGCTCTTTGGCATACAAAGCTCTGCTTTCATGTCCAAATTGAGCGCTGTGGAGTGAGTCATTGCCGCTAGCATTGCGCATAGCTCACTCGGCTTTCCTAGTTTGAGCACTCTGGCATGGCTTAGACGATACCACAAATGTGGGATCTTTTGGGTAACCATATGGGTTCTCCCCCAACATGGCATCAGCACTGCACTGATGAGGTCCAGAAGGCCGAAACAGTAAATTAATTAACACCTTCGAGCGAGACTCTGGCTCGAGGCTTAACCCCAAGAAGACCGAGGGCTTATGGATAGGCTCCCAAGCCGGTAGAACAACTGGCCCCGTTAACATCACCTGGGTGGCCGATAAGCTTAAAATCCTCGGAGTCTATCTTGGTAACACTAATCTGGACCAGGCTAACTGGGCGGATCGGGTTGCAAAACTCGAAACCCGCCTTAACATCTGGCGCACTAGGACCCTGTCCCTTAAAGGCAAAGCTATGATCGTTAACACGCTGGGAGCTTCGGGCCTCTGGTACACTGCCACAGTGGTAAAAATGCCCGAGTGGGTTCACACCCGCATCACCAAAGCTATTTGGGAGTTCCTCTGGAAAGGTAAAGCCGAACTGGTCAAACGCGACACATGCCGGCTCCCCTGGCAACAGGGAGGGTTGTCCGTAGTACATCCCCTCCAAAAGGCGCGAGCCCTTAAACTCCGGTGGATTCCTTCGGTGGGCGACGCGACTTACACCGCTAAATGGGTCTATTTCGCCCGATATTGGGTCGGCTTTCCGCTGAGCCACAGAATTAAAAGCTGGGCGTTTCTCCGCTCCAATAACGTCCCCAAGCATTTAGGGGATGACCAACCCCCTATTTACCGTGCTGCACTGACCCTCGTTGACCGGGTGGGGGGGGGGGGGGGAATTTCGATTCTCTCCCTGACCACAGTGCTAGAACCTTTTATTCCAGGCTAACTCCCCCTCCTCCCCAGCGGCTCCCTTGTGTCACACAGTGGGAACGGAGGTTCGCGTGCCAATTTAATTGGCGCCACATTTGGGAAGAAATCTTTGGTGCCGGTCCGAGCACAAATTGGGAGAGCGAAATTGCGTGGCGGATCGCTCACGGGGTGGTCAAGACGCGGGCTTACCTCAAGTCCTGGCGGGGATTTGCCGTGAGCGATCAATGCGCGGGCTGCGGCGAGCGCGAAACAATTTCCCATGCATTCTGCTCTTGTCGTCTGGTGTCCCCTGTGTGGAGCTGGGTGTCGAACCTGATCAATCAGCTCTATGATTCCCCCTTTTTACTCACTAATTCAATTATTTTATTGCGGCAGGGACTGCCCCGAGGCACCCAGTTCGAGAGCTCAAACACTCTTACCTCCTTTTTAATTAAACTCACGCTCAACGAGCTGTGGGCCGCCCGGAACCTAGGGACTTTTGAATCCCGGAGACCCTCGGCTAAATCTGTAATCTCTAAAATTACTACCCGCATACGCCTCCGCATTAATGCGGCTTTCCACCTTTCGCCAGGTGCGACATCTACCACTCTCTGGGCTCATCGGAACGTTCTCTGCTCCTTTGAGAACCATCAACTCAAAATCAAAGTGTAAATCGCCCCTTGTACATACTTTTTCCACTTCATAACACCCCTGTGCTGGCCCTCCCTAGCTGGTGTACTGCACAGAGAGCACCTTTCTCGCGTGTAAATAGAAAACAGATTTCTCCCGGAGCTGGGGCCCCTTCACTGGGGTACTGCTCAGAGGAGCTAGTCTCCCGTAAAACAACCTGTAAATAGTATAACACCCAACAACTGTCAATAACCTAGCTAATTTCTCCTGCGTTGGGTCTCCTTCACTGGTGCACTGCACAGCGGGCCCTTTACCGTTAATTCACTTATGTGAGCTTTAATTGAGTTTTGTTCTGTATATAACACTAATCATTGTAAATAAAGTTGATTTAAAAAAAAAAAAAGTAGTGTACCGGAAAAAAAAAAAAAAAAAAAAAAAAGTGGTGTACCGGAATGTCCTATGCTCCTTTACGAATCAGCAACTAATAATAAAGATTTAAACCCCCCTCCCCAACACGCCCCTTCGCCGGGTCTCCTTAATTGGTGCACTTTGCAGAGGCTCCCCCCCACCTGTATGAAACCTTTCCTAAACAACTAGCACTTACGCCTCTAATGTAATCCAACTCGTCCACCAGCTACGAACAATGAACCCCTAGTAATGCATTAGTTCCCCAATGCACCGCATTGCACAGCGGTATTCACCTTCAAATGTTCTTTTATGTACGATCAAATGTAATTTCCCCTGATTTGTTGTGATCCCAATCACCGTATCTAAATTATCCACTTATTATAATCAATCATTGTAAGCAATCAACTACCTCTGTAAATAAAACATTGATTTAATAAAAAAAAAAGAAAAAAAAGTGTCTGTAGTTATATATATAAATTCTGTATACGAGGGAAACCCTGACCCTGTACACCCCAAATAATCATACTTAAATAGAATAAATGGTTGCCCTGAGCGGGATTTGAACACATGTCCCCCTGTTACTAGTCAGGTGTGATGACCACTACAATATCAGGACAACCATGCTGGCAATACGGCAACGGAAGATGTGATTTACGTAATCGGAGACATGGTCTCCCGGGAAACTTAATTTTCAAGGTGACAGGGTAGGGGAAGCCTATAACCCCATATGAAACCCAACTAAGGATCTACTAAGGATCCCGTTCAGGGCAAATTTTCTTTTCAAACATTTATTCTATTTAAGTATGATTATTTGGGGTGTACAGGGTCAGGGTTTCCCTCGTATACAGAATTTGTTTAATTGAAATTAGCCTGTATCCGTAATTGGATCCTCCTTTGTCATCCGCTAAGGGTAGTTTGGAAAATATGGAATGCCGGAATTCCGTGTCGGAATATCCGGAATACCCGGAATTCCCGAAATGACCGAAAAATAATAAATTTAAAAAAATTAAAAGTAAATAAATAAATAAGAATATTGATGATTGAAAATTAATGTTAAATTTACAACTTAATCAAATAATTTAATGCCAAATTTATCTCTGAGGGTCCGAAAAAAAAAAAAACACTTACCGAAACTGTTCATGGAGATGCACGTATTAGAATTAAAAAAAGTCTGCGTCAGGCCAGTAGCCCATACAGCCAATACATGACGAAATATTTGTACCCTCGCTTCCCCCTGGATGGGATGCTAGTCCATCACATGGTTACTCCCCGTTTTAAATTCGCCTCCACACATCCACACACCTGTAGGATGTCTAGGGCGCAAGGACCATTAAGCCGGGACGCTTTTCCAGCCGGAACCATTCCAGAAGATTAAACAAATGCAATATTTTCAATTAGTTTAATAGTTTCAATTTTAAAAATCTCCGAACTATTGCAAATTAATACTTATAATTTGTAAACCACGCTGAATCGAGTAGTCCAGAGAAAGAGCTGGAAAAAAGGTAATGGAAACCCTAATTAGAAGTATTTCTACCGTAATTGTTCATGATTAAAAAAAGATGCTGAAAAGATATGTTTAGGCCGCTAGGAGAGAGTCTTTCTGGAAAGCTAAGTTATCTCATTCAGGTGAGGCCCGTCCACATACACTTTAAAAGGTGTTGGCGGGTCTACGCGACTCCTGTAATTCGCAAATAATTCCTCAAGTCTTCATATTTACCTTAGCTCGCGAGAAGCGAGACTGATTGAGTTGCAAGGCTGCGGACTAGAACATATTAAGCAATGAACGGAACTGCATAACGAGTCTGTCGCATTACCGTCAAATTTTTATTTCACCGGAAATCCGAAAAAACCAAAAACTAAACTTTTTTAAGCGGAAAAGGAAATTAAATTGACAACCTTAGGGTCGCATTTTAACCAGGTTAAAGAGGATAACGTCAATCAAGTGCACGCAGGCAATTTCTCAGCCGGCAAATAAACATTCCCGCGAATTAACCATGCAGCGAAACAGAACACTTTGAATCGCGATTTCTTCCTCACTCCTCTTTTCATATGATTTTTACCCGTGTTTCCACCATCAAAAGGGAAATCTGGCGCTTAGCTGACATTGCTTGTGCAGGGACACTCAGATGTTCTAGACTGGCTGGCTGAGTAATTTTCAGTAGTCGCTGGTACGGACCTTATAACTTGCCGGCACGGTTCGGTGGCTCAGACATCTTGCTGTTGCGGATAACTAAGGCTGTAATGTCCTGATAAATTGCTGTAGGGGAAGAAGAGTTCTAGTCTATCCATAATCTCATGAAGGCAAGGAACACGCCAGCGTGTAATGGAGAAATTTCCCGCTCTTTTTGGTTTTATCCGCTCTAACCCATACGTCACACGCACCCACAAAATGACAACTTTGACCGCACCGGGCGCAGTTCTCTTTGTTTCAAAAAATTTTGGCAAAATCGGCCAGTCCCACCCAAGCACATCGGCGTCTTTCATGATTTCTAAAATTTTTAAAATTTTTGAAAACCGCAAAAATTGGGTGGCATTAGAAAATGCTTGTGCTGACAGATTTTAAGTGCGGTCACACTTTGGGTTTGCTCGCCAAGTACTTATCGTATTTACATCCCCTTTTCCACTTAGAACCCACAGTGCTTGAGGTCTGTCAATAATAAATCACATTTCTGGTTTATTTACCTTGAAGCAATCTTCGGCATCAGTTTGTATATTGTAGGCTGTAAGCTACATGTAGTTCTAGTGTGTGTATCTCCGTGAACAGTGCCATAGGTAGTTATTTTTTACGTCATGTGGTCTCTGCATTTTATTGAGAGAAAATTTTGCATTTTTTTGTTTTACCTATAGAGAACTGATTTTCTTTTTTTTTCTTTTTAATTTTTATTTTCACTTTATTTTTACTTTTTTAATTAATTATTTTTAAATTATTTATTCACACTTATTATTTTTAATTATTAGGTAATTTTTTTTTTCAATTTATTATTTTTTGGTCATTCCGGGAATTCCGGGTATTCCGGCCGGAATTCCAGCATTCCTTATTTTCCAAACTACCTCCGCTAAGTTGACTTCGGTCGTGTATCTTTAATAGATCCTTAGTTGGGTTTCATATGGGGTTATCGGCTTCCCCTACCCTGTCACCTTGAAAATTAAGTTTCCCGGGAGACCACGTCTCCGATCACGTAAATCACATCGTCGATTGCCGTGGTGCCGGCATGGTTGTCCTGATAGTGTAGTGGTCATCACACCTGACTAGTAGCAGGGGACGTGGGTTCAAATCCCGCTCAGGGCAAATTTTCTTTTCAAACATTTATTCTATCTATATAAATATCAGACTGTGTAAATATATATATATATATATATATATATATATATATATATCAAGCTATTATCATGAAATTCTACGTTTAAGCGTGTTTTTAAACACGCTTCTGCCCGCGATTGAACGCGTATGATTTTCGAGAGAATTTCGAGACGAGGCTCTGTAACAAGTGGACTTGCGAAGAAGTTCTGAGTTCGGCTTCGGTAACAAAAAAGTAATTCCTTCGTAGGTTATAGTTATAATCATATTTCACAAACAGCTGCTTAATAGGAACAAGTGAACGGTCATAAAAACAGTCGTGTGCTAAGGAAAGTAATATATATTCGTATAAACAGTTAATGATAGAAGAGAAAAAAGTGTTCTGTGAAAGAAAAACAAGTATCCTTCTTATATAAAATGAAAAATGGTAGTGAATGCAGAGGATGGACTGTATGACCAGTGATTTAGCCTCTCCCAAACGTCATCATCTTGGGTTCAACTCCCGCACAGGCCTTGATTGTTTTCTAGGTATTATTTTCACTACCGCTTAAGTAGTGTTCATTACTGCGAAGATCACTCACATATCTATTATTGCCATCTTCATTATTACTATCATTATCATTAGTATCATCATCATCGTCGTCCATATCACCATAACTATCACTTTTACTATCTCAATCATGATCACTATTACGATTATCATCATCAATATTATTATTACTATTATTAACATTATTGTCTCTGTCGATATTGACAAGGATAATGGTTATCGCCCTGTGACTATCTACACCAAGTTCGTTACAAAGTGCGACAGAACAGAGCTCAGTAAGGGCTCTTATGGTAGGGGAAAAAGTTAAGGTAGAGTCTGCTCTCATCAACTACGCATGAAGAAGAATTTCCCTAGCCCAGTGATAACAGTTCAAGTTGTACTACAAATCGGTGGTAAGTAGGCCATTCCCTGATGGTGAGTGCCATCTACGCCTATTTCTTATAACGCTTATCTCTAATGTCATATTGGTATTACATTCTTGAACACGTGACTACATTTAATCAGAGACTTTGTTGCCCAGAAAACAAAGATTTAATTCTACATTTCTAGAAAAGTACAAACAAACGGTTAAGAGGATCACCCAAATCTACCGAACACAAACAAGAGAAAATGCAACAAGAGAATATGAGGAAACAGAAACAGAGACTTCTACTCCACTCCTCGTCCATGATATCCATGATTTCATCCTGTGTCACTAACGATTTCTTTAGCCTTTCTAATGTGGACCACTGTCCTTCTCGGCTCCACCAACAAAACTGGGTTCCTTTCTATATAATTATATATATATACATATATATATATATATATATATATATATATATAGTAGCAAATGGACTACTCAAGTGACGCACATATGGATTTTAATACAGCCTGTTTCGTAGACCTACAAAAGTTGATCCACTCATCAGTTAAACTCCATACCCACAGGCTGTATTAAAATCCATATGTGCGTCACTTGAGTAGTCCATTTGCTACTGTAATCGCTCCTTCATTGTCGAGCACTGTCATGGATCCTACGTTGCCTATTTCGCTTATATATATATATATATATATATATATATATGTAGATCAGAATCAGTCCCTGTTTACATAAATATTAAAACAGGTACCGTTCCTGTTAGGATTGACTCAGAAGAACACTAAAGGAAGTCCTGAGGATATTTTACAAATTTAGCTATGAGCTTGTAGCCAACCTAAACATATTCAAGATATGGTTTGTCTGGTTAATGAGTCTGTTCGCGCTGACGTATACTGCTTCTGACCTAAAAGGAGAAAAAGTAGATTTCAAACATTAAATCTATTATCAGACCAAAATTTGGTAAAACTTTCACCCAAGACAAGTGCCTCTCTCTCGAACCACGAAAAGTCCTTGTTATCCAGCTTAGTCTGGCCTACTTGACGTGCAAAAGGCAAAGATGCACGGTGGGGGGGGGGGGGGGGTAGGGAGAAGGGAAATTCGAAATTTAACTTCATCCCTCTTTCTCCTTGAACACTACGCTATACTTAGTCTCCGCAAGTGAAAACACAAATCACTGAAAAAAGGTGGCAAATCCCTGGGAGTAAGAGGCGATTTCTCTAAGCTGGATACTCAAATTTACTTTTTATTTGCACACAGGAAAGGGGAACCGCTCTCATCATCATCGTCGTCCATATCACCATAATTATCACTTTTACTATCTCAATCATGATCACTGAGTGAGATTACTGTGAGAAAACAGTATCACTTTTAACTATCACTTTTAACTATCACTTTTACTATCTCAATCATGATCACTGAGTGAGATTACTGTGAGAAAATTTTGGGAAAATCAGGAGTAATACAACGCGATAACGTACATTCAATGCTAAGGAAACACAAAACACCGGGGAGAGCATCATCTGGCGTGCTTACAATAATGCTTATGAGGGAGTGGTAAGATTTAGTCGCATTTACTGAAAACAGTAGAAGCACAGCTTCACACAATATGGCACCACTAACAATAAATACTGCTTAAAACCCATTTCAAACCGACCTTTGATCTTTAAAATACTGCTTTAGAGTATCACTAAAGTTTTTGGAGTATTTAACAAATTCCTTTTTGTTCCTCTCTAGACCCTAGATTGAGTGGAATAAAACAATGTCAATACTGTTAATGATATGCAATAATCAACTTGGGTGCCTGCAATATTTTTTCTACTGATGAAGAAGCTTTTTCCTTATCTAAAAGAAAAAGTAAAGAAACTGATTCGAAGTTTTAAATAAATGGATAGAATCATACAAGGCACAATTTTAAGGAAATCATTTGCAAACAAATTATGTTGCAGCATGTAGTTCAAAGGTGCAAGAAAACATCTCTCTCATAATATCTTTCACACTTAATAAAAAGAAGAAAATGTAAGCAGAAAGGGCAATAATCTCAATCTACACTGTACATGCAATCAATCTATCTGAACATAGTTATGAATCCCTGCTACTTCTCCAACACTCCTCCACTGCCCCAAAAAATCTAATGCCTTCATTATGAAGAGGGCATCAGTAACTATTGTTCTGGAACACAGAGTCAAACAAGAGGATAAAGTAATATTATCATCTTACTTGTGCTGTGGCACTAGCACCAAGGCCACAAGACACAAACAGATAACTGGCCTGGCAAAATAAATGTTACAGTATCTCTGGAAATCTGCCCACAAACAAAAGTGAGCCAAATTCCTTTCCTGAACAACTTTCCAAATATCATACATGCAACATTTCAAAAAACATTACAACCAGAAGATTTCATAGAGGCAATGTAAGTTGCAGTGGAAGATTCGGTGGAACTCTGATTTGAAAGTGTCTATATGGCCAACAGGGTGTTTATTGTTTTGGTATCTCTTTAACCTGTAAAAAAGTATTCTAAAAAAATTGGATTCTGATGCCTCTTCACCCTAAAATTGAGCTTTAAAGTTCCTGCTTCAGCCACGCCCAATAAAGTTGACCGCGCAAGGGAACATTAATGATGAGTGACATCACTCCAGGAGCATCTCCAGTGTTGTGTTGTTACTTTGCTTGACAAACACAGTACTTTTGCAACAAATCTATTGGGCATATTTATGTTGCCGAAAACTCTTTACCTTACTGAAAAAAAAACAGTGAAATGAACCACTGGTGGGATTTGGCGCGTTCCTGACTTGACGTCACAACCCATTCTGAACCCAATCTCTTTTTTGCCCCAATTCACGGTCACCTTCAATGGGACGTGGCCAAAGCGGGAAGTTTAAAGCTCGATTTCAGGGCAGAGACTTGTCAGAATCCAATTTTTATTTAAGAATACTTTTTTACATGTTAAATACACACCAAAACTATAAAAACCCTGTTGGCTGTATAGACACTTTAAAGAATTCCTTCATTTTTAGCAAAGTCAGATGCTACCAGAATTACAGAGATTATTTGCTTCTGACGATAAAAGTGTTTCCAATTACTGTACCTCTTTATATTGTACCATCTTCCCAACATTCTGACACTTCTTAAAAACCTCATTTACAGCATCTAGCAGGTCCCTAATGGCAGTTGCAATATCCCTGGGTAAAAAGTGTGATGTCAAAAAAGGTGTTCTTTTTCTTGTTTCCAGAGTGATATTTTTCCAACTTTAATGTAGCACCAAAAGTTGTTTATTTCAAGGTTATCAATCTCTCTGGTTAAAAGTCAGGAAATATGCATGTCTTCCCCACAGACCACACAAAATCTTGGCAAATAATCAAGACTGGCAGAGTATCTGACAGCTTAACATACAAGAATATTATCTCTTCTCTTACATATATCAATTTGTACTTAAAATGTTCATGTCATTATCTATATAACTTAAATTTTCCAATTGTTTACTTACTTTATAGTCTGCAAAAACTTTTGCCTGTTGCCAATTTCAGCTGGAATTTTTGCTAATATGGTCTTGAGGTCTACATTAGAAAATTAAGTAAAGCAAGGTTTAAGAAATAAAAATTGCAAGAACATAATTATACATTTCAATTATTGGGCAATCATCATTATATGCATTTCCACACAAGTGTACAGACAAGATTAGACTAGAAAGGGAATAAATTTGCAAAGCTATGTTGCACTCTTATTTGTATTAATTCCAATATTGTGAATCACTATATGTTACAGGGATATTTGTGATGGTAGGTCTGGTATCTAAGTGTTGTAGGGAAATTAATCTGGTGTCACAACACTGTAGTGGTAAAACATGTGCAGTACCATTAACTTTCAACTTTGTTTGCACTGTTCAGATGAATTCATGTTACACACAAAGAGTATATATAGTTACAGAAATATACTATTTAAATATGATTTAAGTTTTGATATATGGAAAATCTAGAGAGGGTGTGCACAGTGGCCAAGGAGCTGAGGCTTTTGAGTTGGCCACTTTCATGTTTGAAATAGAATCAGAAAAAAAAACCAAGATTTAAGTTCATTAAAATTAAAATTGATGGGCACTAATGAGAATAATTTAGTACAAATGTCATACTAACTGAAGCATATCATAATTGGAGGGCATACTGTGACATCTACAATCATTGATTGGAAAGAAGAAATATGAGAGTGTATATCTACTAATGAGTTGATAAAGTTAAGCCTTTCTTATTAAGAATTTTATGTGTAAATACAGCAGTATTAAATCAAAAATTTTTCTCACAATTGAGAATTTCAAGTAAATTGTAAATGATGGTCTCTCACAGCAGTTGGGAAGATCATTTATATCTAGTACGCGCGTAGAAAAAGGGACGGCCTAATGTACACCCTTCAGGTACCCCACAGAGGAGAGGCAATCAGCTACATTCTACTTTTCTAGTTTAACATACTATGTGAAGGTGTAGTCTGATCGTCCGGGTGAGTGTAGTCCTGAGAAGGACTGTTGTCGGTGGCAGTGACTGACGTTTCGACAACCTGTGCGGAAGTCATCATCAGAGTCAAGTGAGTGATTGTTGTCAGTAGATTGTTGTCATTCTACTGACAACAATCACTCACTTGACTCTGATGATGACTTCCGCACAGGTTGTCGAAACGTCAGTCACTGCCACCGACAACAGTCCTTCTCAGGACTACACTCACCCGGACGATCAGACTACACCTTCACATGTTACCCCCGGGTTCAAACCATTTACTGCATTAACATACTATGTATGGTGTTTTAAATAGCTTTTAATCCAGCAAAGAGGGAGACCCCTGATTCCATAAGCATATAGTTTGAGAGTAATATTTCATGATTTACAGTATCAAATGCCTTTGATAGATCAAGGAAGACTCCTCAAGATATTTTCTTTTTATCTATCGTTTGTTTTAATTTGGCAACGACCTATAGTATAGCTTGTCTGGTAGATAAGTTCTTTCGGAAGCCAAATTGATATTTATATAGAATTTCCCATTTTTTTAGGAATGAAGAGAGTTGGTCAATGCCATGTACCAACCTTTCAAGAACTTTACTAAAGGGGGGTAGAACCACAGTGGGTCAGTAATTTCTTGGTTCATTCATTATACCATTACTATAAACAGGAGCAACTTGAGATATTTTGAAAATATCTGGCATAACACCAGTCTTGATAGACTCATTATAAATAAATGTAGACAGTTTTGAGAGATCCTCAGAAGCAATCCATATCAATTTATTTGGAATATGTAGTGAAGTTCCGTTATCATTTAATTTAGAGAAGAGATTATGAACCTGTGCCTCAGTTACCTCAGATAAAACAAAACTTGAGGAAGGAGAAGACTTAATGTATTTGAGGGGGCTATCATCATTATTCTTTATAGAACTGGCAAGTATAGGGTCTACATTAACAAAATATTGGTTAAGCTGATCAGCAACATCAGAGTTTGTTGTATAGATTTGATTGGTGATAATAGTTTTTGATGGGCCAGATTGCCCTTTAGTTTTACGATGAATAAGTGTTCCAATTAATTTCCTTGTTGACTTCATGACAATTTACACAAATTGAAGTGTTTGCGATAGTTTAGGGTCTTGCTTTGTGACTTAAGCTTGTTAAACTAATTTGAATATATTTTATATTTGTCCACTTTGAATGTGTCATAGGTTTTATACATTCTTTGTTTAGTTTTTATTGATTTTACGATGCCATTTGTTATCCATAGTTTGGTTAACTGAGTGTTTTTGTTTAATCTTAGAAATATATTTTCTTTGGAGCATGCTTGTCAGTAGTTACTGTTACAGCTTGAATAGTTTTGGCAGCAAGCTCACGCAAGTTGGTACATTTGTTTTGAATATCATTCCAGTCATTAGCTCTGATATCACTTTTATATAATTCTTCATTAAATTCACTGTAGTCTCTAAAAGTCTTGGGATGTGTTTGGTGCTTTACTGCTGTCTCAGATATGCAAAACACTGGTAAATGATCTGAAATGTCTATAGTAGCAATTCTAGAGACTGTTTGTTAGCAGGTCTAGTATCAAAGTGTTGTAGGGAAATTAATCTGATGTTACCACACTGTTGCGGTATAGCATGTGCAGTAACATTTACATCACAGTTACCTTTTGCTTTTTTCAACAATGCATTGAATTCATCTCCTTGGGCATTAAAAGTATAATCTGGAAAAGATCAGGGTAACTGACTGTCAGCAAATACTTTAGAACTCCTATCATAACAAAATCCTTGGAAACTATAAATTAAAGTATCTTGGAGATGTAGCATTACCCTTTCACCCATGTGTGTCTCTAAATTGTGGAAGAGTATTTCACTAAACAGGCAGTAAGTCAAACAGTATTTGTACATTTAAGAGAGGATAAAAGAGTCCCAGTATGGTTTAATCACTTTTGATAGCCAATTCTGTGATGGATTGCACTTGCCATATTATGTTTTATTTGATTAATCAACATGCTGTTATCGTTCTTATCACAATCAAGGTAACCACACAGACACAACAGTTGTCTAAAGGAGTATTTGTAAAATCTGCCATCTTGACGACACACTGTGTGTTATTTGAAATTGAAATTAGAGTCAATGACTATAGCATTAGCTTCATCAGAGCTTATTTTTGGAAGCAAATTACATTGTATCTAAAAGTATAAACATTTAATGCATGATTTATACATTAAAACTTATACAGATGGCCTGGAGGGACCCAAAAGGAAAATCAAAACTTGCCTTCACTGTTTTGAGCAGCACAGTGGAGAAGAACTTCATTCATGTTGACTGATAATGATGCTGTATGGAATAAATTCAGTTTTTTTCTTAGTTTAAAATTCTTCAATCAGCATTAATATTTTGCTTTGTTACTTATCAACAGGATTTTAAATAAGCAAAATAAAAATGACCATGTTAGAAAAATTCTAAAAGAAATTGAATAAAAAAATTAATTACACAAACTTACCTGATTTCAAAATTTCTCCAACAATTTGTTGTGTTATCCCTGGTATTTCATTCTCAACCTAGGAAATAAATACATTACAACATTACAAAAGAGGAAATTTAACCTTGTCTACAAGGACACAATAGGACAAGTGATAGATCAGAGATGTATCCATGAAGATAAGAACAGGTCTATGAATGATCTCAGCTGATTTATTTAATTGTCCTCCCTCATAATGTTTTCCTAGTGTACCAGTTATTTTTGAACACATGATATCTCAAAACCTCAAAACTTACAGAGAATAAACTTTTTATAATCATTCATAATTGAGTGTTTGCCATACGGAAATTTAATAGTTTATAAGGGATTAAAACTTGAATGTTGTTTATAAAAGGTATAGGCTGAGGATACAGCTAGCTATCCTGTATTGCAAACCAATGTACCAATTAATCAAAATGTCAACAATTTTATCATAAATATGTACTTATTGACTGATTGGGAGGGCTGGTCTAGGAAATATTTAGTGCAAGGTCATAATTAAGCGCATAGAGTTCAATTTTAATGCGCTATATAAGAACTTATTATTAAATTAAATTAATACACAATGTATGGACCTTGCTGTGCTTGGTCTGTGGGTCATGAACAAGAGCCAAACATTTTCCTGTTCAGCCCAACCTAACTCAGTCAATAACCATTTATCATATGACCACTGACTAAGTTCATATGACCACTGACTAAGTTTTGAAAAATTAAAAAGGTTTGTTAAATAGGATGCAATAGACTGGCACACCCATGAAAACCACCAAAAGAATTCTACAACTTACGCAAACTTTTTCTTCATATTTTTGAGTCAGAACGAAAAAAATCACAATTTATCTAAATTTTCTCATTTCTGACTGCTACTGTTACTTACTTTTTGCAACAACAGCATACAATGTTAATTTTTTTTTTTTTGGCAACAAAGCAGAGCAGACTTGTCATAATGATAAAGAACACAATTTTTTTCTTTTCTGCGTACATGCCTACCACCTGCATACAGTTTTGTCCACATTCTGATGGTCATCTACAATCATATACTGTTGTTAAATGTGAATCTCATAGAGTGCAGTATGCACAAATAAAAAAGCCTTCACTTGATTAAAAAATGTGCAATGCAAATTAACTAACTCACATGACACTGCATCATTCATAAAATGTTAACACCTATTACCTTGACAAAAGCTGTTCGAAGTTTTTCAACAGCTTCCTTATCATAAAATGGCTCTAACTAGCACATAAAAAAAGAAAAACAACAGAAATCTGAAGTCAAAAGCTGGAGAAGATAACATACATTAGACACAAGGTTTGATACTTCGTGATATCATGCAAAAACCCAATTCAATAACTGTTCTATTATACATTTGTTTAAAAATGTCCAACTGTAAACAATACTTTCTGGATTTGCAAAAGTTTGAAAACACTACACAGACAAAGGGATGGGAAACTAGGAAGACAGACTTTGAGCTTGACATGATAAATGCAATATCTGCTGCAATATCTGAACACTACACAGACAAAGGGATGGGAAACTAGGCAGACAGACTTTGAGCTTGACATGATAAATTCAATATCTGCTGCAGATATTGCATTGTCACGTCAACTTCACATGCTATTGTATATTGATTGAGTACCCTCACTCAATCAGATGTTTCATAGTATAATGTATCATAAAACAGTTTACCGTCTTGGTAAAAGCAATTTTCAATTAACACTCACAATCATTTTCTACTCAACTGCATGTAACATTTAGTTGTATTTATACAGTGATTGTTGTTGTAAGTTTTGATATCAGTACCAGGAGAATTTATTTTGATTTTCTTCATTTGAATGTACAGGGATGATAATTTTGTTACACTACAGAGTCTGTTTGATATTCCTCGTAAAAATAAAAGAGAGCTGAAATTAATGACTTATTTATCTTTACAAGAGAGACAGAGTAGAAGGGATGACATTTTGGTTGTGAGATAGTGTTGAATAGATCCAATAAAGGATATTTACCTTTAAAGATGAGTGCAAGTAAATCAAGCCTACGTTCGCCCAATTTAGAAGGTCAGATTTAGTTAGGCTTGTACAATTCTCGAATTAAAAAGGAAACAAAGCTGTAGTATTACCTCACGGAGTGTAGGCTTAACAATAGCTTCTAGAGCCAGATTTGGGACTGGGGTACTTTCCTCGCCATCCAGCGCCATAATTCCAATTTTGTTTTGCTTTCTTTTTATTCGTCACACCTGACCATCCGCCATGTTCAAAAATTTACCTCCCATGGGGCTTTGCTTGGCTACACCTGAAGGTAGCTGGGAGTAGCTTACATGAAGTATAAACCAACTGCCAAGTGGCAAGGAAGAAAATGGATGTTACCGAGCAAGACGATGGTCTCTTGAAAACGCTGTTCCAGGAATCTTTCCAAGGTAATTCTCACAACATGAAATAATATGAACAATTTTGTGTGGGGCCATCCTGTTTTGTTAACCTCGATAAATTATAGATATTGTTCTACTTGTTCTTGTTTGTAAAACGTTTATCTTATTGGAGCTCGTTAAGCAAAAGTTAGCATAAGAAGCTTGCATGTGTTAAAAATGGGATAAGTGAAAATTGTATGGATCAAAAATTCCTAAAGGTACCTTCATAATGTATGTTCACTACTTTCGTATAAAACCAAGTAAAGGTGCGACATTTCAGTAAAGGTGCGACATTTCTGCTTTGGATAAGGAGATGTGGCAACCAAAGGTACTTTGTTTGCTCTATCCAGATTTAATAATGTCATTGATGTACAAAGTAAATGTATCATATCTTTCAAGTATTTGGAGAGCCAGGCCAAAATTCCTCAGTTACTGCATGAAAAGGTTTCAACTGGGAAATGTTTATCAATGCTACAACTAATTAATCAATGTAAAAGTTCTCTGCTTTGTACTTTATTTTTTCAGAGGCATGGAAGGATAGTCCAGATTTCACTTTGTATCTAGCAGAACTGAGTGCTTCCAGTGTGGAAAAATTAAGTAAGACTCTGAAAAACTTTTTTATCGCTGCAAGTTCAATAAGCCTATTAGGTGTTAAGGCTTTTATTTGTGTACCATTCCTTTCTACTCAATTATCTAATAAGTTTGCTGACTAAAATATGGAGATGAGATGATAAATGAATGAGTAAATGCATGAAGCTTTTTCATAGTTAATGCAGTTGGGGATATTTTATGCAACTCTTGGTGATAACAGGTGCAGGAAAAATAGAGGTACATTTAGGATGGGGGAAAATAAATTGATTTGTTACTCCTATCTCCCCTGATCTAACACCCTCTTTATTTTTAAACAGATATGCACAAGAAATAATGTGGAGCTTACCATAGGCACAAATACAGACATGGAGGGTGTAGTGACCTGGTCATAACCTATAATTTATGTGCATGTGAAATTGCTGTATTCTTAGGAGGAGGAAAAAGGGTTTAATTTAAGTTTGTTGAATGATCTTACAATAGGCCGGGAACCTGAAAGACTTGCTGAAGAAAAGGCCCAGATCTTAGAGCAAACTGAGCACTTGGCCTTTAATAACTACAAGACATTCATCAAAACTGCAGAATGCTCCAAAGAAATTTTTAATGATGTAAGTCAACTGAACTAATGGTGTTAGGGGAAAAGAGCTGTGCATGAAATCTACTAAATACCTCAAAGATGTTTATA
The DNA here is from genome assembly GCF_964205215.1 of Stylophora pistillata. Lineage (NCBI taxonomy): Eukaryota > Metazoa > Cnidaria > Anthozoa > Scleractinia > Pocilloporidae > Stylophora > Stylophora pistillata. The sequence continues at coordinate 19,777,383 of NC_142525.1, read as the reverse complement.
ATTAATTTCCTGTGATAAGTTCCAGCTAAAAGTTAGCAAGTTTTCAAGTTGTTGTTGTTGAAGGGTTCATGTTTTTTAGGTTAAAATAAATGTGATGCACTGAGGAAATCTCAGGGAAATCAATTTGATGTTTTACAATTACTTATCTCAAGGTTCAAGTTACCAGGGAACAAAGTCATTTGACAGCAATGTTATCGATAATTGTCTTGTGCATTCCTCTGCGTATGCGTGATTAAGATGTACCAAGAAGTTGAAAATACTCCTAAGACTTCTAAGAGATTTACACTTTAATTATCTAAGCTCAAATTTCACATTCTGATGAAAAATCTTGAACGATCTTTCTTGCTTTAAGGAGTACCCCGTCGAATACACAAGTCAGAGAATTTTAATTCTCAGTGGGTTAGAAGACCCCATCACAGCACTGTAAAGACAATTGGTAGTGTTGTAAAAGCCTGATTTGATGAAACCTTTATTGCAGTTTGTGTCAGTGGAGGAGCATGTTGAGTCACTTCTGAACAAGTTACCAACATTTTCTGAAACATGTAGCAATTTCATGAAGGTGGCACAGGAAATCAATACTAGGTAAACAAGTGCTGGTATAATTTTTTTCTGCTATTCAGACAAGCATTCAGATTACAAGTAACACTTGTTTTTACTTTTCACTTGTAGTCGTCATTTAAATTCTCTGACATTAGCACGCCATACACAGCTGCTAGAGATTTTGGAAATCTCACAAGTAAGTTTAAATTGGTGATTTTCTGAACTTAGCTTTAGTTCACTTATATACACAAGCATTTTGGATGGGGGAATATCCAAGGATTAAGACCTATGACCTTTAAAAATAGAAACAGTCCAAGACCTCTGTCTGATGATATTTCTAGCACTAGCATTGGCTAAATCAGTAAGTCCTTCATTCCAAATGTGAAAGCACAAGGGTACTCAAACTTATAATAATAATAGTATTATAATAACTTGTATTTATATAGCGCTCATATCTTGAACTCATGGCACTTTATTGTATGAGGGACTTTACCAGACTGCTAAGCAGTTTACAGTCAAATAAAGGCGAATATGACAGATGCCCCCTCCCCCCAATTCCCAGTAACCAGGCCAGACCACATCACAGTAATCTCGTGAAGTGGGTTCTTTAACGTCCCCTGCCTAACCAAATTAACTAATTAATAGATGCAGGAGACGGGACCTCCATTTATTCGTCCCTATCTGAGAAGACTAGAATATCTAACCATTTCTTGGTTGATGTTATAGAAAGGTAGCATATTCTTCTCAATTATTTTAAGACCCTGAGTGTTGGTCTGGCCGGGGCTTGAACCCTCGACCTCCTGCACAACAGGCTGGCACTTAACCAATTGAGCTAACCGGGAGGCTCAACTTGAATTACACATTTTACTGGCTAGATGTAGAATTGAATTACTGGTAAACATACTTTTATTATGAATTAGCTCTGCCACCCCCCCTACCTAACTACTGAATTAATCTGAAAGAACTCCAATAATGACAGAGCTTTACTTAGTCATCTATGTTCTGTCTGAACTATCCTTGGTGACATTTTTTTACATGTACCTGTGTAGCACCAAAACTTGAATTTGCACTATCACTAGACACAACAAGTGCCAACACTATTGTAGTGACAATCAGACATGAGAAACATTATTCAAGTTCTGTTAGTCTTAATTTACATTGCTATAATTGTAGTTGTTAATCCGGGGGACTGTTAGTTTTAAATTTGCATTGCTATTGTTGACGTTTATCCAGACTGGTCAGCAGACTTTTGTGGAGTCGCCATGTTTTAAAGGCATGAGGTTTTTTGTAGATTTAAACCTTTTAAAGGAGGTCTATTACAGTCTGCCTTTTATGACAACTATCAATAGTTTTAGAACCATCTTTGTTTTCAGGGGACATGTCTATGGTATTTCTTATTTCATTATTGTAATTTTTCTATTGCTATCATAGATTTGGTACAAAGTTAGGTTATTCCCATTTCAAATTAACTATGCCATTTCATTTTCCATAGTCTACCATCTACAGTACATTGTTCTTACTGACCTGACACTTAGACTTACAATTACCTCATCTAATTGCAAGGGTGATATTTTACAGGGTTCTCTGTCTGAGACAAATAAGAAAAGAAAGAGGAATGAGTACCAGTGCCCTTGCCAACAGTTTACAATACTAACAATAAACATTGGTTGTCCAGTGTTCTGTAGCTATCTTTGTTTTTCTGCAAGAAATCTATGAATTGTTATGTTTGCAGTTGATGGATTCGTGTGTACGGAATGGTTACTATGAAGAAGCACTGGAACTTTCATCCTATGTGCAGAGACTAGAAAAGAAGCTTTCTAATATTCCTATTATCCAAAACATTGTTGATGTTGTACAGTCATCAACTCAACTGATGCTTTCTCAGCTGTTACAGCAGCTGCGCTCAGCCATCCAGCTTCCTGCATGCCTGCGTGTGATTGGATACCTCAGGCGTCTTGATTTGTTTTCTGAATCTGAATTAAGGATCAAGGTTTGTGAGGAGACCAAAATTACTGTTCAAGTTTCATTTTATTATCAACCAGATAACTGCGTATATTTTTTGTATCTTGAAATGTCACGCATATCATTGCTAAGGATATTACAAACGTTTTTCTAAGCAAGTCAGTCTATGAAAAAAATCCAGTTCCTGTCCCTTACAGTATTTACATTAAAATACTTCTGACATTTGATTTAAAACTTCCTGTTTGCAGTTCCTTCAAGCCCGTGATACATGGCTTCAAAGTGTTCTTGCATCAATCTCATCAGATGATCCTTATTATCACATTACAAAGACCATTGAAACCAGTCGGGTACATTTATTTGATATTGTCACACAATATAGAGCTATCTTCTCTGATGATGACCCAATATTATCCATGGAAAATGAAGATAGTCCAATTTATGGCAATTTGTTCCACTGCTGGATTTTGCAGAAGGTAGGATTGAATTAATGAATGAAAGGAATAGCTCTTTTCCCTTAACCACCTCCTGGTTAGCTCAATTGGTAGAGTGCCGGACTGTTGTGTGGGAGGTCATGAGTTCAAATCCGGCTGGACCAACACTCGGGGTCTTTAAATAACTGAGAAGAAAGTGCTGCCTTTGTAATAATATCTGCAAATGGTTAGACTTTCTAGTCTTCTTGGATAGAGATGATGAATGGAGGTCCTGTCTCACAAGCCCTTGTATGTGATAAAAAATTTGTGGGACGTTAAAGAACCCACACACTGTTCGAAAAGAGTAGGGCACGTAGTGCCCGGTGTTGTGGTCTATCTTTGTGTAGTGTCTATCAAATTGAAGGGGGGTACTGCACCTTTGAATATTGTATAGAAAGGGTGCAATATAAATAAGGAATTCATTTATTCATAAGGAATTCATTCATTCATTCATTCCCTCCATTTTATTGGCAAACATGTTTTAAAGTACATAGACTGTAACTTTGGAGGGTGTGATTTGTGCTACTGAAAACAGAAAAGCATGTCAACCATTTTCCAGGGGGAGAGAAAAATTCCAAATGAATAAACAAATGTTCTACCATTTGTCTCACATATTTTTGTATGTTTAAGGATTGTGATATAAATCAAAGAAAAATAACAACCAAGAACACATACAATTTTCAACAGGACTAAGTGTCAGTTTCCATTCTATTGTAAGATAATCCTTGTTCCACAGGACCATGCAGTTTCTTTTAAATTAATATGTGATGCAGCTCCCTCCATCATTTGTATGTCTGTCAAGATGCTAAATTATTTTATTTCTTTCTCAGGTGCAGCAATTCTTGAAAACTTTAGAGAATGACTTGAAGGGAGGGGTTGGAAACCGTCTTGACTCACTGCTTGGTCAGTGCATGTACTTTGGTTTGTCATTCAGCCGTGTGGGAGCAGACTTTAGGGGTCTTCTTCCTCCCCTCTTTCATGCTGCAGCCCTGAAATCATTCAACACAGAAGTACTTAATGCCACTAACAGGTATTCAAAGTGCCCTTGCTATTAAAAAAAAAAAAAGAGTGTTCTTCTTCTTACTCCATTCCAGTGAATGTGCTTTGTCGAAGAAGGACTGTTACATGTAAGTGGAAGGTAATGTAGAACTGGTCAACAGTTCAAAGGAGAAATAATCATGGTGTAAATCAGCCATTTGACATTGAATTTTTACTTATTTGTCAACTTCATTTTTGCCTGGATTAAGATCAAAATAAAATAATTTATTATGATCATATTATTGAGTACTTTAAACATCAGTTGTGTCTCACGTTTCATAATACTTGCATAAAACTGAAAGGAGGAATTATTTCCATCAAAGTTTGTAGAATTGACTCATTTGAATTTCGTTAAATAAGATCACTGTTTCTTTCCTACAATGCGATTTGCTAATTTTGTTTAACTGAGTGACCCCAGTTATGATATAGACACTTTACATGAATGTCATTTATGGAAAAAAGTAAAATTTTCTGCAAATTCAAACTCTGCATTTCAATGAGTGAACCTGGGAAGTGGAATGTTGCAAGCAATCTAAAAATTTTGGTAAAGCATGATCTGTTTGTACATCAAATGATTTATTTATAGCCCACTTCATTTCTTGTTTCTTTAGATTTAATAAAGCCATGAAATCATACTCACCACAGCCAGTTCCCTCTACAGTCACATCCACAACAATGTCTACAATGACAACCAAGGTAATTGAACATACAGTGGTTCCTACTCTCTGTTATTTTTGGGATAGATCTATTTATTAACAACAACAACTTTGACTTTATTTTTTAAAATGAGAGAAATAAAGGCTTTTGTAGCCCTCAGTTAGCAGAGCTATTCTAGGCGGGCTACCTAAACAGACACTGTATAGGCTCTCACACATACACACACACACACACACACACACACACACACACACACACACACACACACACACACACACACACACACACACACTCACACGCACGCACGCACACACACACACACACGCAACAATGAAATAAATGAATAAATAAATAAATAGCAAATAAATAATAAATAATAGTAGTGATAATCATGTTAAAGGCTTTAACTGAGCCAGTCACACAAGGGAGTTTTTAACAGGTCAAAGAGAAAGTTGAAATACAAATATAGGCTAGAAAGGTCAAGGTAGCGCAAGTCAACATTCATCTCCTCAATTTCAAGAATTTTCAAAAGCAAGTGAGTTAGCTCACTTTTAAAAGGTGCTTTCTTTAGCTTACGAAGTTCAGGGGAGATGCCATTCCATATTTTCGCACCAACTCTAGAAAAGGAAAACAACTGATGATTTGTTCTCGCCTGTTTTATATAAAAGCTTCCAGCTACTGAGAAACGAGTAGAGTAGGAATGAACCTGTTCAGAGTGAGTAAAAAGTTCAGAAATATTGGGAGGAGCACAGCGATTTTTTGTCATGTAACAGAGAGGCAACCAATTTGAAGTAAAGCATTTTTATCGGTAGAATTCCCGAACGACTAAAAAGAGGAGCACTGTGAGACGTATAATCGGAAAAGTACATTAGACGAAGAACCCGCTTTTGTAAAATGACGATTTTGTTTAGATGAGTATTCGCGGCTTGGCCCCAAGCAACGAGACCATAGGAAATATACGGTTCAATTAGCGAGCGATAAATGTTTATAAGAGTAGTGAGCGGTACCAAGTGTCTTAGCCTGGCAACAATACCGATACCTTTACTTATTTTCGTGGAAATGTAGTTAATATCATGATGCTTCCAGGTGAGATTACCGTCAATTAGAACACCTAGGTATTTAACATATGTCTTACGTTCAAGAGATACCAATTGCTCCGAGTAATTATCAAGTATTGTAAGGTTTACTTCTCGGTGTAGTTTGTGTTGATAAGGATGAAAAATAACGAAATTAGATTTGGATACGTTAAGAGAGAATTTATTTGAATTCAGCCATTCACACAACTTTAATAACTCTTCATTGACGACAACTTCAAGTTTGTTTAGATCTTTTTCTGCATATAGTAAATTGGTATCATCAACAAATAGGTAAAAGTCAAACTTTTTAGAAGAACGATGCATGTCATTGACATAAATTAAGAAAAGAAGCGGACCAAGTACAGAACCTTAGGGACTCCACACACTATTCTCTCTTTGCTAGAGACAATAGAACCAATTTGGGTTGATTGCATCCTGACAGACAAGTATGACGAGAACCAGTCATTAATCAATCCTCTAATTCCATAATGGTGTAATTTATGCAACAAAATCCAATGATCAACCGTGTCGAAGGCCTTTTTCAAGTCAATGAAAATGCCACAGGAATATAATTTTTTATCAATGTTGTTTTGAATTGTATTTAGAATATCCAGAATTGCATGTTGAGTTGAGCAGTTCTCTCTAAATCCATATTGCGATGTGAAAAATATATCATTCTTATTTATAAAAGATTTTAGGCGATAATTGTTTGGGTCAGTTTCATCATCCGCTTTATAAATTGGAATTACTACAGCGTGCTTTAATTTGTGGGGATAGATACCAGTTGAAATGGACATGTTCATTAGTTCAGCTAGGGTTTGAGATATAGCTTGACGTGCGGACTTCAAAAGACGAACCGGACATGAATAAAGTCTGTAGGCTTTTTTTGATTGAGTACTCAAAATTTCCATTTCAATTTCAGTAGAAGTGACAGCGTCAAAGAAGAAAGAATTGGTGTAATTTGAATTCCCTAGGTAATCCTTAAAGCCCCTGGTGGATAATGGTATGCATTTGCAAGTTTGGGTCCGACAGATGCGAAATGATAATTCAATGCATTAGCTATTTCTGATTGGTTTTGTGTTGTACCCCGGTTGTCTGGAAGCTGGAGCGACGATACGAGCTTAGTCTTTTTGTGCATTATTAATTAAATTGTTAATCCCCTCCCAAGTTTTTTTCATATTATTTAGGTTGCTACTAAAATAGGATTGATAGTAAAGTCTTTTACTCTGGCGAGTAAGGCTTAAAATCGTGTTCCTGTACAGCTTATATGTAGCCATGTCACCAGAGTAAAAGAGATCGTTCTTTATTTTTATTGATCTACGTAAACCTCTAGTTATCCACGGTTTAGATAGTTGCTTGGCCTTGCGTTTTGATACAATTTTGAGAGGAGCATGTCTATTAACAAGTTTATTCAATTAGTTGTAGATCGAAGAAAAGCGTTTGTCAATAGAGCCATTAGAGATCAAACCGGTCCAGTCAGTTTGAGAAATATCACTAATAAAGTTTTCTTCCGAGAATCTCGAATAGTCACGGATTTTAGTCCCCTGATAGCGAGATTTTAAAGATGGAGAATGGATGATGCAAAATTGAGAGTAGTGGTCACTTATATCTGAGACAATGTTGCCGCTGGAGAGTTTAAAGCCAATGCTGTTAACAAGAATATTGTCAATAAGTGTGGCAGAATTATTATGTACTCTTGTAGGCTTGTCAATTACTGGAAAAAAGGAGTAACTTTGCAGGGACAGCAGAAAGTTATGAGAAAAATCACAGGTTTCAGATTTGAGGAGATCAATGTTGAAGTCGCCCATGATATAATTATATCGGTTTAGTAGTAGAGCTTAGTCTTTCTATTGTCATATCGAAATACGTTTGAAATTGTTCAGGAGAAGTATGTTGCCGATAGATTACACCACATATGACATTTTTACCTTTTAAAAATTCGAGTTCAATCCATATGGCCTGGAAAGCCTCGTTAGAGGTTTTTTCGAGGACTGTGTAATTTAAAATGGCGTCAACATACATACCGACACCTCCACAAGAAAGAGGAGTTGGCACCTGTTCGAATTGGTAATTAGGTTTCAACTCCTCTTAGGTGCCAACTAAGAGGAGTTGGATTAAAGTCTATTCTGGCCGAATTTGTAATTTTAGTTTCGGTTATTCCGATTACGCTGAAGTGGTAGTCTAGTTCATCCAGTAAATGTACTTGCAGATTTTCAAGGTTACGGCGAAGGCTTCGTACATTATTATGTAGAACTGAGAAAGATGTTTTGTTTTCATCTCGCATGAGATCGTTTTTAAAATTGCAAAAGCTATGTGGTGAGAAATATCGGCTTCGAATTTGTTGATTATTTAGGTTGCTATCAGGATTGACACTACTTTGAGTATTCAAACTAAAAATATCTAATTCATGGAGGCTACGGAGCTTATCTAAGTACTTTTTCGTTGGCAAGTTACTGTTCAGGCTATTATTGAACTGACCATGCGTTCGGATGATATCAACATTTGAGAACGGAAGGATTTTTAATAAAGATTTGTTTGCTCGGCAAACATATCTGTCACTTAGGACTACCACTGAGAGTTGTTATTACAAGATATATACTTAGCTTTGGTCTCCGTTTTCCAGGTTGAGCAAATCACCAATATTCTTGATCTTGATAGCTCGAGACGTAGCATCTTTCCGTAAACAAACAAAGGAGCCCTTTGACCAACAGTACTGGTAATAATGCTGTTCTTTAAACTTCTTCGCCTCGAACTGGACTGTTTGCATTCGGGGTGACAAAGGATCAAAAATTCTAACCGCGCTTAACGAGGCATCCTCAGGGAGTCGAACGGAAGCCGGGTCCAATTTGCATGCATCTTTACGATGATTCATGACGCTTTCTTTGGCTAAACGCCTGACAAATCTACAAACTATCGGCTTTGGCTTGCCATTGTTATTTCTGCTGGGAACACGATGGGCGGTGTCAATGTCATACATCGATACATCAGCTCCCGTTTCTTTAAAAATGTTTAGGCAAAGCTTGCTTATCGAGGCTGCGGATTCATCTTGCAGCCTCTCAGGCACTCCCACAATTTTTACATTATACTGGAAACTATGTTCTTGAATTTCGTCAATAGCATTTCCAATAATATCTACCTTGGCTTTCAGCTCTTCTAGTTTGGCGCTTAGTCGCTGGAGTTCGTCTTTGGCCATGCCGCTAAAGAGATGGAAGTCGTCGTATTTCTTGCTCAAGAACTAGCTTTATCAACATTATATTCAGTAATCGCTGTCATTGTAAAAGTTGGTGTGATAACAAGGTTTCAAGGTGTAAATTTGTGTAAATACACTGTACATAGTCAAGGTATTGTGGGCGCATTCATGTATGTCATACATTGCACCACATTCAAGAACTCTTCATCATATATTTGGTGGACCCCATAGCTTTTGTGGAACAGAATTGTATAGTGCAGTTAATCTGAATACAAATGAGAGGTGCTTTGTCCTCATATTTTGGCCTATGTTAGTGCTCATTTTGGTGACAATTTTCTGAGTTGATTTACAATAAAGATTTTTTCCTAAATTTTCAGTGGTTGACTTAAATCAAATCATCATCTGTTGCATGGATAATGATAAACTTTCCTGTTAATTGAAGTTGTTTGTTTTTAAAGACGATTTTGCCAAATTCATGTCAGTTGCATGTGACATTTTCATGAACGGTTATTTTTATGAACATGTGTAGTTGAAATGTATTTGATATGTCTTTGTTGTCTCGACAGCCTGATGAGCTTAATCCTCCCATTGAATTGTTACAGCATCCTCCATTGGCAGCATTTATCAACAGTATTCTCTCTGCTTTTAACAATTTGAGGCATTGTGCCCCTATATCCCTTGCATCACCTGTTACTGATAGTGTGTGCAGTGCACTGAAAACAATCATACAGTCTACATGTGCATTCCACAGGTAAGGAAATAGGTTAGAGTGGTTATAGAGGTCTGAGGTGGTTTTGTGGTGTAACACGGTGTGGCATTTTTACTCATTTACAAAAGTTGAGGTTCCTGTCATTTTGGTCTTATCGGAAATTTTGGTTTTGAATACAGAACCAAAAAGCACAAAACTTTTCAAAATACTTAAATTATTAGCAATCTACGTCCGAGTGACACTAAGATTCTCGCAACTCTTAACTGGTTTTGAACTTTTACTGAATCAAATAACTTGCAAATATCAGTCGGTTCGCTGTCTTCTTCTCGTTTCCAGGGCAGAAGCAGCAGCTCTTAATGAAACAGAAAGATCCTCGTTTGCCAATTTTTGTCAAGTGTTGGGAAAAAAAGTGATACCTTACATGGAGGAATGCTTAGAGGCATTTTTTCCGAGTTCAGTCTTGACCAATTTGTGTGGGGGCAGTTTCCTTGCAACTGATATGCGGCTTGATGTCGACACCTTATTGGTTCTTCTGGAACCCGTCATGCCACAGGACTCCACACAGGAGAAAGAAAAGCCTCCTTGCCATGACAATGAGGCTAAAACCAGAGAAGATGATCGAATAAAAGATCAAGAAGACTCGGAGTCAAAGGAAGGCAGCCCTTTAAACGAGGAACCAAATGAAAAAGTTAACGAGAAACTCCCAGATAGTGAACAGCGAACACAAGATTTGACCCAAGTTGAAGCTGTGCTGAGATAGATAGCTATAATAACATTAATGATAACAATATTAAACCGGCCATCGGTATAGACTGGACTAGAATGGAGCAAATGATGACCAGAGCGTTGATAAGGTTGAGCAGACTCTTCTGAACCCGAAGGAATTACGAAAGACTCTTAAAGAAAACCAACTAAATTCGAATGTGCTACGAACTCTTAAAACCCAGATGTCGACGCACAAATCGAGATTACTAATAACATGGACTGACAGTTAATTTATTACGTATGATGGACGATCCTCGCAGTAGATAGCGCTATTTGAGCAATAGCGAAATTCAGACCTGAAAAAAATCAGGCCTGTACGGGACTCGAACCACTGACCTCTGCGATACTAGTGCAGCGCTCTAACCAATTGAGCTAACAAGCCAACTGAGAGCAGGCCGTCAACTTAACGGCCTGCTCTCAGTTGGCTTGTTAGCTCAATTGGTTAGAGCGCTGCACTAGTATCGCAGAGGTCAGTGGTTCGAGTCCCGTACAGGCCTGATTTTTTTCAGGTCTGAATTTCGCTATTGCTCAAATAGCGCTATCTACTGCGAGGATCGTCCATCATACGTATCAAATACCGCAGTTCAAAATATATGATTTTCATATATTTATTCTATCTCATTTATCACTTTCACGGGTTCATTACGAATCAACTTAACGGCCTGCTCTCAGTTGGCTTGTTAGCTCAATTGGTTAGAGCGCTGCACTAGTATCGCAGAGGTCAGTGGTTCGAGTCCCGTACAGGCCTGATTTTTTTCAGGTCTGAATTTCGCTATTGCTCAAATAGCGCTATCTACTGCGAGGATCGTCCATCATACGTATCAAATACCGCAGTTCAAAATATATGATTTTCATATATTTATTCTATCTCAGTTAATTTATTGATAAAATTTTCAGGGTTGAAACAGCTTTTTGCGTTGTTTATTTCGTTTAGTAAAAGTCTCTCTCAAACTGGGGTCGAGTGACCTATGCTCAGAACGGATTTTAGTTCTGTGAACAACCAATCACTCTAAAACAGACTTGAGGTCCGCATGTTTTATCTCTGAAATTTGCTTTTGATGATTTTTTTTCCGGAATTAATTGCTTTTCTCTTCAGTATTTCCTCTTTGGTGTACCGTCCTGTCTTAGGGCACAGACAACCCTCCTTGGCGGACCTGTAATTAGAGCCCGTCGCTTTCACTTTCTTTTCCAAAACTCGGGCTGTAAAAGTGAAGTCTCTAAGACAGATAACGATCGATTTAGGTTGGATTTTACCAAGTCGTAATCGTAACCAGAAGCGCAGAGCGTTAAAATCTGGTGAAAATTAAAGCGATCAAAATAGGTGTTGCTTATGACTCGAAGGCCGAAAAGCTGCTAATTGGCTGCAGTAAACTGGTTCTTCCTCCTTCGATTGCAACCCCGACAGTGTTGGTCTCCCTGGATCATTAAGTAACATAATCAGGAGCAATGGAAACGTCCTGTACAAGTAAATTTGGACCTATCGCATGGATCAATTTCGAGCTACGTGTGACTTCGGGTTCGAGTAAGGAGGGCTTGAAATTAAAAGAAGATATAGTTCACATGTTATGATGAGTACCGGAGGTGTTAGTCTACTGAAGAGTTTTTGTATTAGAGAGAAATAAAACAAAAAATGGTGCAGTTTTATTCCACGATGCTTGGTTTTCGCTTAAACGAAAATGTCAACAGAGTATCCGGGAGAACGGATTTAAACAATAGAGAGTTTGAACTACACCCCAAAATAATAAACGATGTCGGAAGTTCTTTTTCACAATGTTCACTGATCACTTTCCAGCCGTAGCAGGCATCACATTAGTATAAACTCTGTGAACGCTTACCAGGTGGTGAAAAAACATCTAACTGCTGAATAGATTTCTACATTTCTCCAGAACAAAAATTTAGAAAGGAAAATGTATGGAGTCATATTCATCCAAGTCACTGTCATACACATCCTCTACTTCAGTATCTAACGCCTCTAGCTCTAAACTGGTGAAAAACCGCTCTAGAAGTTTACGAAGCGGGATCATGCAAATAATGAGGAAAGGAAATGCTGGCGCAACAACAGTGAGTTTCAAGGCTACAAGCGCGCATACACAACACACTTGCACAATCGTAAACAGGTGCATTTTTCTCGTTTTCACATTCGTCACAAATTTTTCAACGGGATGGTGGGAAGCAGGTATAAAAAGTAATTTGATTCGCTTGACCAGCTGAATGTGGGATAAAGATGAAACCCCGAGGAAAAGGAACACTCCAAACAGAACAGCGATTGGAATAAGACGCATCACCGGCGATAGAAGAACAGTGAAGCCAATAAGAAGGTGGATCACAATGTTCGTGAGGCGTTGTTCTCTGACTTGTACCAGACGAGGATGTTCCCCCGGTGCATGGTTAGTACTAAGCACTGTCAGGGCGTGAAAGTGAGACAATGTATGAACAGGGGTGGCACACATCCACGGAAGGCCCAGAACTGAGCACAGGCCAACTAGTAGTCCCAGAACAAAGAGATCTAGGTTGTAACCCACGCCTTTCTTCAATTTGTGTTCTTTTTTGTCCAGAATAATCCCGGTGAATTCAATTTCCATGAAAATCAAGATGCTGACAAGAACTGCGGGAATGAAAGCTCCAGAAATGGCGACAGCACTCATGTGCTGTTGTTCTCCCATGGGGTTAATAAGCCAGCTATTTCTGTTGGGTGAGGAAACAGAAAAACCATCCGGGACTGATAACTTTTGAGTGTACACACCTTCTGTCAACCAACCAACTGTCACCATGGAAACAATAGCGATGAAAACCCCAAAATCACTGACTATGCGACGAGCTTTGGGTCCAAAGAAATGACTGTGATGTAACTTTCTCAAGGTGTAAGCGACAAAGAAGGTTCCCAGCATCAAAACTGTGGTGAGCAGAGCTGTGTTCGCCGTTGACTGATTCCCTACAGATTTTCCTTTCGTAGGATTGGTCGAATTTTTTGGAACCAACAGAGTAGTAGCGACGTCTGCGTTCAAAGGATACAGATCAAAGATATGTCTCACATAATTAAATGCGTAGTAAATAAAAATGATAGATATCACTAAGGCAAATATTTCTTCTGTAAAACGTGTAAAATATTTGATGAGAAAACATCCCTCAACGGCGACAATGATAAAACATATCACCATCACCCATATTCCAACCCAAGCTCGCCAAGGGAGAAACTCAATCTCAAATCGCTCGCTCAATTGAAATATACTCTTCTCGAAAATGAGTAATGGACCCGTAGCTCCTATTATGATCAATGGCTGTCCTGCAAAGAGGCCAAATAGAACTCCTGATAATGCTGTTGCAAATATCATCTCTGAAACTCCCATCCATGCGTTGGTTTTCTCGCTCAGCAAACCGCCGAAGGCGATTGTAGGAGCGAGGCAAGCGAAATACACAAAGATGATTGTTGGTAGACAATGAACGTCCAAAGCGTCTTTGAAATCACTCAAGTAGAAAGGAAATCGCCTTTTAACGTCTCGTATAAGTCCACCACAAAATTTTCCCGTTCTAGACAAAGGGTCATCACACACTTCATTTTCTTGAAAACCCTCGCGAAATCTTTCATTTGGTTTGTCCTTGCTTTGTATTCCTCCGCTTCGTCTCCTTAAGGCTAATTCCTTGGTTTGACTGGCTAAGATGGGTATTGTTTGACTTAGTAGATTTCGATCCCAGTCTCCTGGAGGAATTATGAGGCTGTCTCCCATAAAGCTGAATAGAGAATCCAGAAGATCCTGCTGACGCTGAAACATAGACAATCAAATTTTTCAGTTCCCCTTCGAGTCAAAATCACTTAATTGTTAGCGAACTAGCTCGTAACCACTTTGAAAAAGCCATTCCAAGTTATGTGTTACTGAAGATCGTAATCAACTGACTTTCCAGGAGTAAAACATGATATCATGTTTATTGAAGAACCAGTTTTATCGTGAAATTTATGGGTACATACTTATTTTTTGACTCCTTGAATAGCATTCAACGCGCTTTAATTATTTTAAGTATAAGACTACGCAAAAAGGAAGGCTGATCGATTAAGAACTGAGGAAGTTACCTTGGCCAGATAAGCAGATTCCAGGAAGAGTTTATCTGCCATAAGAGTTGCAAAAGATCGCCCGACTTCATGATAGTCTATCCTGTCATCGTTAGGTCCCACCAGGATAAAAATAAACCTGATAGGAATCTGTACTTCAGCTAAGTTACTCAGTTCGCATCCTTTGGCGAGTCTTATAAAAGCACTGACGGTGCAAGACAAGCCATTATGAGCCCCAACCAAAACAGTGGTTGCTTGAGAATTTTCCGGAAGTCTCCCTCTCAGATCTGATTTTTTGTTGTGATCGTCAAACTGTTCGACGAACCCTTCAACGGGATCAGGGCTGAAACTCACTGCTACGTTTGCTGGAAACTCGCTGACATCTTGTTTGCTGTCAATGGAGGGTAACATGTTTTGTTCGAGACTAAGCTGCGGTCTGAAATCAAAGAAGGATCATCGTATAAATAAATAATTAGCATTGCTTTTTTAAGTCGGTCAATCCTGGCCTTAGAATTCCATGTGAAAGGAAATTTCATGAGTCCAGCCTGTAATAAAGATTGCGATGATATAAACAAGATACGATGACACTTCAGATCGAAAAAAAAATTCCTTGGACATTCGTTTTAATTCAAAATTTCTTCGTGGCTTTGTTTCGTCAAAACAGTGGTTATATGAAATCTCTTAAGCATACGTCCTTGGAAGTAAGGGTACCCAAGGAAGTGTACCAATCTCTTGATTGTATTTAGTATTATATTTTAATTGACAGTAGACATTTTTTTCAAAGAGTCAAATAAGATTATTATTCCACCAAACTCAAAGACGTGCAAAACGACAAAACTCTAAAGGGGAAAAAACAAACTGAGCTCTCCGCTCTCATGTAATCAGTCTGTGCACCTTGTAACTTCGGAAAATTTGAGTGCCAGCCCGTTTCGAGTAGGTATCTTGGGAGGTATAACAAAACACTTAATGACTGGCTTAAACAGAAACAGCGAGCTTTGTTCCCTCAACCGTCAAGATTTCGGGGAAAAAACTTGCTGTCACCCTTGGACCAGTAATAAAGTGCCTACCAGTTAAAGAGTAAAAAAAGGTCACCCACTTAGCTTGGTGCCAATCCTCATACCTTTCTCTTAAATTGTGGACATCTTCCGAAACATTCGTCCTGGAGCGCTGTCCATTAGGCATGATCCGTGACCGGCGCCTGGCGAAGTTTTGAACTCGTTTTCCACTTTTATGCTGATGATGATGTTCATGTCTTGTCATTAGAAGAGTTTTCACTACGAGGCATTCACTATCTTCCATCTTTTTCAGCGTTTTGATTTCATCAATAATTGCATCCCAAATGGAAGGCAGAGTATCTCTATTGAGATCCAACAAACACACTCCATTTTGAAGATTCGTTTCAACCTCTCTAAGGCTCCGATATGTCAAACACGGCACATGAGGTTTCCCCCATCGATCGGCACATTCATCGACGTCTTCTTCGAGCTTTATCCACCGCGCACTTTCTTTCCAAATCAGTTCATCATCACAACTGACTAGTTCCTCCAATTCCACAAATCCTTCATACGGAGAACAAGTGGATTGATCAATCGGAATATTTTCGATAGAGGTCATGTCGGAACAGCGTATGTGGTCTACATAACTCTAGCCGTCCTTCCATACACTTGTTATTTACACAATGCGGGTTTACTCTCAGAATTTATGACGTCACCAATTCCTTTCATGACGTTTGACTTCAGTGAAAAGTAAATTTCACGGGGAAATATTTCCAATCCTTGATTCCACACAAGGCTGTCTTGCTTACAACGGAATAAAATGTATAATTACAAATAAATGGGTCTAAAAGGGGTGGATGTGGGGTCGGGAAATATTCAGTAGATGCGCTAAATGTTTATATTTACCGTGTGGAGAAATTGAACAAAGAACAGTAATGATATGACTTCGGGGAAACACCTAAGGTTTATAAAAATTAACATGATTGATCACCAGGGTAAATTGACCATACAATATCCGACCAAAATTTCCGGGATCTTATTGGTTTCCTTTAGTTATATTAGTAGGGCTCATAGCGCACTCTGCGCGCGCAGCATAGAGAGTAAGTTATTCAATGAATATATGAATATGGTGCATGATCCTCGCAGTAGATAGCGCTATTTAAGCAATAGCGAAAATCAGACCTAAAAAAAATCAGGCCTGTACGGGACTCGAACCACTGACCTCTGCGATACTAGTGCACAAATAGCGCTCTCTACTGCGAGGATCGTGCATCATACGTATCTAATACCGCAGTTCAAGATATATGAACTTCATATATTCATTGTATCTGATTTATCATCACGGGTTTATTACGAATCAACTTAACGGCCTGCTGCCAGTTGGCTTGTTAGCTCAATTGGTAGAGCGCTGCATTAGTATCGAAGAGGTCAGTGGTTCGAATCCCGTACAGGCTTGATTTTTTTCAGGTCTGATCTTCGCTATTGCACAAATAGCGCTCTCTACTGCGAGGATCGTGCATCATACGTAGAGTAAGTTATGTACATATATCTTATTAACCAAGCGCGAGGGCCGTACCGGGAGAATACAAAAAAGAACGAGGGCCATTATTCTTCCAGTACGGTCCTGAGCAAGCTTGGTCAATAAAAGATTTATTATACGACTGAAGTTCAAAGGGACACAAGTGTGGTATCATTCGGGACCATTTCGGACAGTGCCCGGTTCAATACTGAGAGAATATTGACCGGCAATAGAGCATTTTTATTGGTTGATTTTAGTTATTGGCCCTCTGACTGCCCGAGTCGTGTAATAATTCTGTATATCCGCACGACACACCGAATAGAGAGCATGTGACGAGATGCATTGCACGTGCAACACGGCGTGTAAAACGTATGCAACATTCAACAAAGGCGGATAATCAAAGGTCTTCCTTCCATCTTGATCTAAATAAACATTTGGGACGTCCAAAATGAAGAGCGCATATGCTAAAGAAGACTCAAATCTCTTAAAGGTAAACGTCAACTAAAGCCCAAAATCTGACAAAATAGGCTTTTGACTTCACCAGGCGAAGTCCCCTCGAGAATTCTTGGCCACCAAGAGCCATAATTGCCAATTATGGCTCTTGTGGCGACTTAGTTGGAGACTACCGCTGCCCAGTAACTTTACACGAAACTTCAGTTGAAAATGAAAACCGAACTCGCTGACTTCAGGGGATTTTCTTTATTTGGAAAATTTCCCTCGCTTGTTGAATATTAATTTTAATCACAATACTTCCAATCAAATAACAGTCATAATTTTCCAAAAAAAAGTTGGCTAATTTTCTGTACAAGAAATCAGAAAAAAAAAGCCAAGTATGAATGCACGTATTGCTTTCGTATAATCTCTTATTTCTATTTATTGTTTTCGGGTAAACAAGCGATTATTGGTTAAGCCTGTTAAACTTACATGTATGCGGACACAAAACGCAGTATACACAATAACTCGACAAATGAGGGCTTTAATGTGTCAACTTTGCTTAAATTATGTTACAACAGCGTTTTCTCCTTCTCAAGGGAACATGATGGGAAAAATGCAGCTATTTTTGAAATTAAGTTCAATAAATACAATACTGTTATTTTCTTATTAGTTCATTAATCATTATTTACAAATAAATTTATGGCCGAGTTGTTTTTGTTTTAGTTCAAGACACATTCTCAATCCAGACACATATTACAACAACAATGATTGCCTCATCCTCTCATGTTGTAACATATGGCCCAGACGTAGAAATTTACATAAATTCCCCGCAATATTGAAGGCTGCTTTAATTATTTTGTTTTATCGCGGGGAGGATGCGGATGACAAATAAAAATAGAGAAAGTAGGAGATATAAAGGAAACCAGTTAGGTAAACTGTGGTGTAACAGTACCTTATTTCAAAATCTAATTTCAGTCACCTCTAAGTTTTCATTTTTTGCCCACAAAAAACTCCTCTTAGCCTAAACATTGTCTGAATACTCATTGTGACCAAGATTAAGAGCCTATTGAGGATCAAACTACTTACTAAAAAAATCATTATTTTACCTACGTGCATATCAATTTTTTAAAAAATCTTATTTGTGCTGTAAAAACTAAGGCTTTGTTTCCTTTTTTTCGTTTAGACCGATCAACACAGATCAACACTTTCATGGTAAAGTAGCTGCCTAACTTCATGTTTACGGTAAAACCTTTAGGTTAAGAAGTAAAGATGGCGTGTATATGCGAGGTTCCAAAGTTTGCCCTCCCCCTACCCCTTCCCTTTGAGGCCAATACCAGGCTCTCAGTTAGAGAACTGAGCGAAAAAGTGGCTGCGTTTGAAGTTTGATTGACAAAGAACTGTTTGCTCATAGTGAAGCTAGTAGAGAAAGTCGAAGAGTACTTCAAAGTCGCCATTTTGTCACTATTTCCTTGTCCACGAGCCTCCTTCTTTGGCTTTCTTTGATCGTAACTGAAAGGTTGGCGTGAATGTGAGGATCATTCTTGAGCGAAAAACGATTGCTGCTGACAATCCTCCAAAAGCGGAGATAGCTTTCGCGACGTGGGAAATAATAAATAAGACTTGTCCCGATGCCAAAAGTTAGTTAGTCTTCACTGACGGAGAGCCTGGAACGGGAAAGCTACCATCTTGCTGACTAATTTTATTTTTTACCCATAAAATTTTGTCAGTGCATGCATTTTAAAGACAGGTTGCTGACCAGCAGCAGGTTACCGTTTAACACTCGTGAGCGTGACAGTACTTCCCTGTTCACAGTCAAGTATTACCATTGACTCGCATGTCCTGTTGTAGCTTGTGTCACTGCAGTTAGCCACTGAACTCTTTTTGTGTTTGTTTGCTGGACCAGCCTGGCAAAGGGAATGTAAAAAAAGTCGATAATTGAATTTTTGGTATCTATCTTTTCGAACACACTGATTGGCTTACTGGGAGGTGATTAGTAAACTACTTTAAACCACTGGGCAAGCGAAGAAACACAAAATTACTTCCCGTTTCACTGCAGTTTATGAAATCATTTCTGTTTTGTTTTAAAAAAAATTTACAAAAATTGCAACGATGCCTGGTTTGACGACGCTGAAAAAGTTTTCGTAAATCGAAGAGAGAGAGAGGAGACATTTAACGCTGCGTGCGGCTGCAAAATGTCTCTGAGGGATTGGCAGTTAAACAGGAATATCAAGAAATTCTGCATCTCCACAGGAAAGCAAGACTGAATTTTTGGGGAAGAAACATTCTCTTTGCGAATGAACATGAGCATGAGCATGAGCATGAGCATGAGGATGATCACGAGCACGAGCATGAGCACGAGTGAGCACGAGCACGAGTGAGCACGAGCACGAGTGAGCACGAGCACGAGTGAGCACGAGCACGAGTGAGCACGAGCACGAGTGAGCACGAGCACGAGTGAGCACGAGCACGAGCATGAGCACGAGCATGAGCATTTCAATGACCAACTATAATTAAAAAAATGACGAAAGTGACGTCAGTTTTCGTAACTTATTCAGCATGTAAGGTGTACAATGTTACAATCGTTCACCTCAGAGTCAGTGGAAAAAGGAAGATATCCACAACTGCTCACCTACACTACATTTGCGAGGCGCCAGCCTTGCAATTTAGTTGGTTTTTTAACTTTACACCCACAATCATTTAAAACGCCCCACGTCTGACTCTCCTTCCAGCAATACGGAAATTACGACCGATTCAGTGGAACATTTCAGATTTTTTTTAAAAACAAGTCTTGAACTCGGCATGTCAAAAAGTCTACTTTTCCATGGCCGAATACGGAAGAAAAGGAGTTGGGGAGACAGAAGAATGAATGGGGTGGGGGAGGAGGGAATACAAAGGACCAGAGGGGGGAGGTGGTCCGGACCCGTGCTCTCAGTTTGTTTCACTCTAAATCTTTCGTCAGACAAAGATTACTATTCTTTGCCGAAAATGGGAAATTATAGAGGTTAACCGCCCGCAGAAAGTGTTGGCTTTCACAAAGTCGATGAGCGTAATAAAGGTTAACACTGAACAGTGTTTCAAGTAAAGTTAATAAATCCAAAGTTCCTAAAGTAACGGTTTCCCGGGCGACTGTGTCTGGAAAAGGGGCCGTGAGGCGAAGATTAAAACACGAGCGCCTGCTTGCAGGCCCAACTGCACACGGCGGTAAGAGGTCTTTTTATTGAAACACCTGCTAACACAGTGGCGGATCCAGGGGGAGGGTCCGGGGGGTCCGGACCCACCCTATCAAACCTGACGCTTACAACTTTGAGACAGGATCGTACATCACTTTTAACTGGCTGATTTTTTAAATGAATCCAAATAAACGGTAAGCGGCCAAGGAATTAGAACGTGCAACCGCGACTGGTGGGAGGGGGTGTGGGGGAGAAGTAATTTGCCTCAAAGAGTCCAACAGTCCTTTCTGAACCAAAGTTTGGATCCCCCCCAATCAAAAATTCCTGGATCCGCCTCTGTAACATGGTCTTAATTCAAATGCCGGTGTCCTAGCGGATTTGGCCCCCCTTAGATTTGGACCCCCCGGCCCAGATCTGCTAGCGGATGTGGGTTGTGGGTCTCGGTCCGGGTTGGGGCTAGTTTTAGGGTTAGCGTTAGGGTTAGGGTTGCATGAAACAAACGATGCTTTAATTTAAAGCAAAGTTTAGTAGGGGGGTCCAGATTAGCGAAGGGGAGGGGTCTATATCCGGTAGCGGATTTAGACCGGGTGGGTCCAAATCCGCTAGCAGATATGGACCGGAGGGTCCAAATCCGCTGTGATACCGGTGCATGTCTTGTTAAGATTTGATTCGTGCTGTACTTAACATCACAACTGTGGATGAGCAAGAGAGGAAATCAAATCAAAGGGTTGAGATAAAACAACCGTGTTTATTTACAAGCTAACTACAGTCCTCGACCGACAGTAATCGACAGGGTGAAAAAGTATTAAGATACATTTCTGCAAATGTTACACGAATAGCCTTCCACCAAAAGATAACTAGATTTATTTCTTAGCTTCGAGCAACTGTTTACTTGAACCATAATAACGCTGACGTACGTTTCTCCACTCAGATTTTAGACTTAAAACCCCAACAAAGTACAACAATTTTTGTCAACTGCGACGTCACACCAGTTAATAAAAGGCTGAAAACTTACATCATCTCACAAATTACGTTACATTGAAAACTCGTTAAGAGCAGATGAAATTGTGCACCAACAACAGATTTCGTCGTTCCTAATTATTTTGTTTTTAGTCTCAAATCTACCAAGGAAACATCGATCGCACTGTAAAAAGATCATCAGTTACAGTCAATGTTTCATTATATCAGTTTGAAAGCAACTAAAATTTTGCGCCTAGATGCACTTTTCGGAACGAAGTAGCCTTCATAAGACAAGCCTGACTGGTTCATCCAAGTCTCTCTCTTATTTGTTCTGATTAATGGCCTTTTCATTGCAAATTTTCAGTATGTTTCTAACTTATCGGCCAACTATTAACAAAAGCTGACGTTTCGAGCGTTAGCCCTTCGTCGGAGCGAGGGGCTAACGCTCGAAACGTCAGCTTTTGTAATCGTTACGGTGGCCAATTTACCATTTCAACTTTGTTGATATATCCAAATTACTTCGTTACTCCCACCGACGCAGCCCCAAACAGTTTCTTTCGAAACTGTCAGCCTTTATTCACAACTATTAACAACTCTAACAAAAAATGTCTCAACATAAGAAAAAAGAAATGAAAGGAAGAAGGGCTTCAAATTGAGAAATATCTTCCTGACTTAGGAAACTACAGAAAATGGATCAGAAGTAAACCTGCAACCCCCTTTGCTGCATTTATCCCAATGGGATCGTGGAAAGTTGTTTTAAGAAATTACAACAAACATGTCCATCCGCTGAAGACAAAAAAAATCAAAACAACAACTAGTGAGAATATCTAAGTGAAAGATAACTGCGCTTCTATGAAAAGTAAGGATATCCACAGTGAGTCAGAAGAAGAACAGCAGCTGAGAGGAAGCAGCAGCTACAGCCATGTCTCCTGAGAATGAATCAATCTCACCTACAAACAAAGTGAGAGATTGGAATTATCGGAAAGCGCGAAGAACACATTTATATAAAAAGTGCAACTAACACACGAACACAGACACTTTGCACATCATAAAGGTTCTAAAAATGCCGAGTAACAGTGCTGTGTACATCAGATGGATTTTCAGAGAAAAACGATTTATTCTCGTATAGGACATTTGGTGGAAAAGGTAACAAAAACCAAATGATGAATGATTAGCAAGTCAGCTCTAATATAAGATGAAAGAGCCAAAGAAAAGATCCTGCTTGTTACAAGGCAGAGGCCAAAGCGCAGCACTCCTTGATTCAGAAGTTATTCTTTAATGTGCAACTAGCCAGTGTGATAAAGAAATTAAGTGCCAATCATCTTGCTGGTTTCATCAGCTGCCATGCTCGACTTACTAGTTGTCCCGGATACTCTCTTCAGGACATATAGCGTTAAAGTAATTACTGACGACAGCTCGTCTTTGGCCTTGCGCCTTGATAGAAAGAATGATCAGTTACACAAAAACAACGTCATTACAACAGAAGTGCAAGAAAAATAAAATTAATAAAAACCAACCAGAAGCAAGCAAAAGAAAATGAGGCAAACAAACACAGAAGGAAAAGGAATGCATAGTAATACGTGGAAACAAAAGCAGGGAATTAAGTGCGTCACCTGCCCTTGGGTATGTCGTCCTAACTAACACAATAAGTTCTCAACTCATTCCAAAGTTTATTTTCAAAATTCTCTTGGCAATATATAGTATTTTCCGAACAGAGACAAAGTTACATTAACGAGTGATCATATTCTACATCGACTTAAAACAAAGTTAAATCTTCTACGTAGTTTTCTGAGCTTTTTATCTCCATATCAACTCACTATATTTTAACATTATTTTTGGTATCTTATTTACTCAAGAAAGTACCGATCTACATTCTAACTACCAGATTTTCGTACAAAAAATTATCATTGGCACAGTCTAAATTCACCACACTGTAAATTTTATGAAATATGATCTAATTACTAATTCAAAAAGTTCTTGAGCTTGCCGCTACTCAGAAGTATTGCTACTAGTAAATGCGATCAACGACACGTCGCTTTCAGTAGAGACCTCTGGTACCACAGACGATACTGTGCCAGCATCCACACTGCCAATGAGTACCGCTCTATCCTGTGCTACGGTGTCAATCTGCAAACAAAGATCTTGAACTTAGAAAACAAGCACTACAAATAATAAGGAACCAAGTGCAACTCAGTGTAGTGATTTTAGGTGCAATTACGCGCAGTCACTAGCAAAAGGTTTCAGATCAAATTCAAATCGTTGAAAGAAGTGCAAAAAGAAAAAAGATATTAGTTAATTAGTCACTACACCTGGTGCATTTTCCTTTACAATGAAAGAAAACTAAAAGCTGGAAGAAAACTCTACCTGTATTGAAGTGTTGTCCGAGAATGATGTTATCCAATGAGAGATACTCGTCGGACCACGCACAATGTATGCCGGTTTGGTTCGACAAAACAAAATATTGCACAATCCGTCCATGAACTTAAGTGACGTTTTGATACGACTGACTAGCTTGAAATAGAAAGTTTTCCTGGCAAGTGACACGACTGCTGACGTTAGAGCAGGTGACATTACCGCCGATCTACCGGCCTAGTTCGCAAGTTCAACCTCTAGGTTGCGTAACTCTAACAACTGATCGGCTTAATTGAATCAACGAAAAAAAAAACGTAATCTTTTAAGGTTTTGTAAAAACTGCATGATACATATCAAGTTGAAACGAAGTATATCATATACTATACAGAAGGCGCTTGGTTACGAAACAGTGGTTGAGATAAAAATATACCATTGAACACCCGAGTGTTTGATATCCTTTCGTAATGGGAATTAAAATTGAGCAGGAAAAATAAAAATACGTAATAATTAACATCATATTTTCATTAAGATTTCTGCAATTAAGGCTTTATTAATTAATCATAAGTTTGAAAAATGATATCTAAATTTCTTATCTAAGCGACAATTGGAAACAAGAGGGCATTTACAGATTAGTGTACAATCATAGCTTCCCATTCAGAATGCGCGAGTAGTTGACAGACTTAGTTATAGCAGCGGGCAATAGATTATGAATTTATAATCCCTTGTGGCGGGTTTGTTTAAAGGAAGACATTAGAAAGAAGTAAGAAAACGTTCACGTACGTCAGGATGAGAAAGAATGCTTTTTTGGGGGGCCATAAGAGTCTTATGATGTGATGCAATGCTACGAACTTCATCACAAGAACTCGTCGCTAACGTGGAAAAAACTGGATCCTCCGTCCACATCAAAGATAATCGAAAAATAAGCGAATAGTGAAATAACATGTTTGTCGCCCTGTTACGAAACAGCTCGTGTTAGTATTTGGCGAGGAAGACTCTTGACACGCCTTACTCAACCACTTTAACTCACTCAGGAATTAGAACATAGCTTCCAATTAACACAAATGAAGAAAGTCTAAAGACTAAACAGTAAAAATGGGTAAAACAATCACCTGAACTTTTTGCGTCTCTGAAGGAAAAAAATGTCGACCAACGAGCATGAAGAAGATATCAGGTAAGAGAGACATGAAGATGAGTAGCAAGATGGCCAGCCACACCACTCCTTGGGACAGCAGTTGGTAGAATAATTTGTACATGTCTAATGATATTACGTCACTGAATGCTAGCTGGAAACCCTTCCTGAAAAACAACATTATGAGTTGCACCTTATGGTTAGTCAAGAAACATGTCTACATTTGGCGTATTTAATACATTGATACAAATTCCTTCAAAATTGTATGCTGTACAATTGTACCTGTATGATTAGACAATATCATTTGACTAGCATAATCAGATAATCAGGATGACTTTTGGTGACAGGGGAAGAAGGAGCTTTACGCATGTCTACAACATATCCTAAATTCTATATACTAGCACTTATTTCTTGGAATGTTGTCAACAGTCCATGAATATTCAGTGCACCACGTTTACGTATACTTGAAAGGACTCAGCATAAAATCATGTTGTGTGTACTTACCAAGTCTGACTGCTATATGTGATAGTGGATACGAAGAACAGAGCGATGGAGCCCCAGGTAGAAACGTGAGTCATCCATGTCCAGTAATGTGTAACCAGTGCCAACTGCAATGTCATAATATCGGTGGTCATGGCGATGTTTATCTATTAATGGGTGACTGGCGATAGTTGTATGACCGCACTTCATCATAGCGGTTCTTCTCGAATGTATCCTACTTTCTCACAAACACTGAGTACTTACCTTGAGATTACTGACTATGATGCAAACAGTAAACACAAACGTTCCAAACGACCAGTTTCCATATTGCTGGGGACAGAAAATAAAAGAAATAAGATGCTTGTTCGCTTATTGAATGTAATGAAGCAATAAAGATAATCACTCATTTCGTTTGAAAGATAAAAAGCACCACAGACCACCACACAAAGTATAAAACAAACAGTGGCGATGCCACTGTATCGTCCTCCAGGAGAGAATGGGAAAGATGAGTGAAATTTTCGCGCATTAGGCATGTCACCTTTCTTCTTCTTAGTAGTAGTGGGAGCTACCTTTGAAAATATATCTGATATTGTGTCGAAGCTAGCCAAGCAGATTTCGATTTTCAGTCGATGACACTTAATTAGACTAAATTAGAAGCTAGGATAAAAATCTTACCAACATGGCAGGTCCTAATGCATCACCTTGAAAAAAGAAATACGATCCAAAGAAGAATACCAATGCGTGCCAATAACCTGACGAAATCACCGCAAACATTAGTCAGAATAATCAGCGAGAGAGGAAAGAAAGAAGTCAAGAAATAAGCAGGAAGAAAGCGTAACCCAAGAAAAACTCACCAGACATTATCCAGAAGAAGAATTCTGTCCATGATAGGCGATAGTTCTTACTTATATCCCTAAGGAAAAGAGAAAAATTTTCATCATTGATAAGAACCCGTAACACTGGCGAGATACGACTGCGTTCTATCACTTTTTGTCAATTTGTCGGTCTTTTAGTTTGTTTCATTGTTTCATGGTTTCAAAAGTTTCTTCACCAACATATTTATAATGTAACAAAGAAAATCAGGGCCAACCAGACAACAGAAAACCTATTACGGGACAAAATGAAACAATGGCCTCAAAAATTTTATTAAGAGGTGGCGCCAATGGTAAAAACAAGATGGTGGTATATGTTAATTAATTTTTCAAATCTAAAACGATTGGTTCCTCAAAAAGATTAGGTAAGCTTTATAGTTCCAGGGATACCAATTTGAAACAGGAGAGAGGGTATTTCATACGGATGACAATGGAGGAAGGTAATATTAACAAACACGAGCATACAGAACCTGTACAAGTGCGGCTGACTTTGTAATGCATCACTGTTGACGTTCTGCTCAAATATGCCATAGACAAAAATAGGAAGCGATGTGAAGAAAATGTTGTACGCGGTTAGAAAGAATGCGAGGTACAACGGCTGCAAACAGGAAAAATCATACACAGAGTTAGGGTATAGCCTATGCGAGCCCGGACTGGCTGATTACTGCCGCAAGCGTATCTTTGCATTTATTACTGTCTTGATAATGGTCCCTACCCCACAAGATTTTGCATAGAGAAAACACGAACTGCTTCTGACTACAGAACAAGTGTAGCCTATTCACTGACGACTTAAAGATTGCATTTACATACGAACCTGACCAGAGAAAGATGTAAAAAATGCGTAGAAAAACTGTGGTGTGATAAAACACACATTCTGAAAAATAAAACGTAAATCTATGTTAGAATACAACGAGTTGAGGGATTTGGGATTTGCTGTGTAAATACTGAGCTCGTGATATAACCGAGGAGCGTCAGAACGAGGAAGTAACTACTTGTCAGACTCGGCAAGATCAATTTACTGAGTAATTTGGTTTTATCAACTTAGTTGATAATTAACAATTATTCCATGAGCGCTTGTTGGATATGAGATGATCGATAGCCTACGAGGCGCTACGCGCCTCGTTGGCTATAATCATCTCATATCCAACAAGCGCGAGTGGAATAATTGTTTTATCAAAAACGTTAAACTAAATTATCAAATTTTATTAAATTTTTAGCTCCCTTTTAATTTTAAGCTGACACGTACGCTTGCCATATTTGTAGATTGTGGTATATTGGCTGATATACCATAATGGCTAAGCCAATAAAAAGTCTTGACTTGCATTATCCAATGATCTAGTTTTTAATAACGTAAATTAGCCACCGTAAAGAGTTTAAAAGCTGACGTTTCGAGCAAACGCCCCCACCGACGCAGCACCACAGTTTCTTTAAAAACTCACCCACTCTTAATCAATTTGCGATTAGTTGGAAGAACATAAGTTATCAGAACTTTTCAGACATAGAGACTGATCACATCAAATTCCTAGGCGGGGGGGGAGGGGGGGGGGCGAACACCTCCTTATAAATTCCAATTTTAATATAAAAAAGACCACAACACACACTATCACTTAACACAGTTGAACGCTTTTAACCGGCCACTTCTCTGTTCGCCATTAAAGCGCGCCTCAGTTGTCAAAATAATTTCTGGACAGCGGCCAGTTAAGCCAGTTAATCACCGACGGAAGAACGGCGCTGTAACGATGCGTAACACTATTCGCTGGAGCAGACCATCGCTATCAGCTCTATTTCTCGAAAGAAAAAAAAAATTGGCTTTTGGGCTTGAAAGTGAACGACGCACGAAATATGTAATCACTGGATCTCACTCGAGAATTAATTTCTGGTTTCGATGTAAATACATTTTGATCACTTTATGTATTAACCTCCTTAAAAAAGTACATAAAAAAATAAAAATAAATAAAAAAATAAAAAAACAAAAAGTTCTGGCTTTCGAAAGAACATTTGTTTTATTATAACCCAACCTCTCCCTCTTTATAACAACCATTTCACTCTGTCCACAAGGCGGCCATTACAAAAAGGTTCCACTGTATTTCTGTTATTGACATTTTCCATTTCTTTGAATCACTGTATGAGCCCTGTAACTGTGTGCACATGGACCTAACAAGGTTACCCAGCTAAATAAGTTACCTTATAAAAGAAGTACTGCACCATAACTGCTGCTCTAACGTAATACCAGTGGCCATGCACCAACAGTATTCTCCGTAGAAACTTGAACCTAGCCACAGCATAGTCACTAGTCCTGACCGCCTGCCGACCCTCTTTTCCCATGACACCGATACCCACATGAGCCTCTTGAATCATACCGCAATCATTAGCGCCGTCACCTATGGCGAGGGTCACTGGCTTCTTGCGACAGCTCTTCACTAACTGGACAATCTGTGAACAAGAACACAGTCCAATGAAACAAAACCCATTCTCTTATGATATTCCAGTGAGCGAAAAACTACATACCTCGTCAGGCCTATTGAAAACTGGTGACAAATTATGTAATCTGAAGGTGACCCTGCTTTCATTGTTATCAAAGCCTGGACGGTTTTGGGATCGAACTGAGTACAACAATCGGTAAAATAGTTCGAATAAAAAAAAAAACAGTCGATAAAATACAAATAACAGGTAATCACTTTCACTAGATTGCTTATGGTTAGTTATAAGTTGGAGACTAAATTCTACTTGTTGAATTTAAGTCTTTCGTGAACTTTTTTTCCAAGCTTACCATGTCTTAGCAAATGTTCATTTACTGAGAACTTGTGTGTGACGTTATGGTTAAAAAAAAGGCACACGTTTGTCTTTGTCTTTATCGTTATCATTGTTATTATTATTTACGCAAGATACCTGAGCTTTCTGTAAAGGCGACATTCTACAGCACAACACAGCAACACATTTTTGACAGATTTCCAAAAACAAATCTGTAACAAAACAATTAAACGTCACTTTTCATACAATTAACCCTGGCAACTACTTTGATACAACAAGCGACTGTTAGTATGAAATAAACTGTTTAAAATTCTAAAACTACCCCTAAACCAGTCATTAAAGGTTTCGCTGACCATTCTTTTCATGTTTTTTTCCCCTCGACATCGTATATTTGTAAGATTAAAACGCACTTGTCCTTTTCATTGATTACTGAATCAGAAATAGAGTGAGAAATAGGAATGGGAAGTTTAGTGATGACAGACGATCTAATCAGAGTGTACCCGTTCTTTGACGGTCGGTCTCCAAAGTAAACTCCTTTAAAGCCCTACAGTTGGCAAGTTGGGAGTTTTTACTAATTTTAATTTTATACAATCACAGTTTCCAATATTATGTAACTGGGCCTACCTGAAAAGTCCCGAAGAACATGAGACACACTAAAACCGTCGATAACTAAGGCATACGGCCTACTATCTGTGGGCGGTCGGCGTTGAATCCTGTAACCACAGAGCACAAAGTGAAAATAAGAAGATTGTCTTTTGCAACAGGCCATGAAAAATACTTCACCTAGAGCACAATTGTCACACTATTGAAACTACCCACTTGTCACGGCAGCTAACAAGCTCTTCTTGACATTCTCTCTCCGACTGTTTCTTTGTGACAAACATTATCTCCATTCCCGCCTACAAAGGACAGGAACACAAGAGTAACAGTTGTCTACTTCCAGCCACAGCTGTATCAAAGCAACTCCATTTAGACCCTCACTCATTCTTTGGTAATGGGTAACACTGGATGTACCAACCATGATTTAAAGGCCCAGGCAACGAAGCAGATATCAACATCTGCAACATCACCACAGGCTACGAAAGAGAACACTTTGAAACGTTTAAAACTGTAACATTGGTTTGAGGGAATATAAAACTGAAACACAATTTTTCTGTTTAACAAATGAAAATGCAGCATTTTGATTACCTTCCTGATGCGACTCATAAACTTTCCATGGCCCGACAAAGGACGTAGAAGAAAAATCATCACCCACCATCGTGATTTCAACAAGTTACTATTCAAAGCCACGCTAACACTACTATGTGTAGCATCACTTAAGTTAAAGCATGGAAGGAACCACAAGTCATCATGTCAGTTATGTACAAAAAATGTTCTATTGATACCTTGAAATGTCCACATGAATGACTGATGTTGACTGCTGTTTCCTCTTTGTCTCCAGTAAGAACCCACACCTGTAAAATAAACAAACATCAAAATAAACTGCGATACCAAAATATACCTCAAAGGCTACGAACAGAAACAAACGTTGGAATATACATGGGAAATTTTTAGTCCAGGACTGGTACATAATCTTGAAGGAATGAAACATGCACATTTTGATTCCATTCATTAGCATGCTTACCTTGATCCCTGCCTGACGCAAGGCCTCTATTGTTTCTGGAACTCCATCCTGCAATCTTGAACCGAACAGGTGGAAAACATTATGTGATGAGTCTTGTCATCTAACTGAAGTTTGTAATTACAACTATTTTTTGGTTGAATTTTACTGGATCCCCAAACATGCCCATCTTCTCATTCCGAATAAATTATAATACAATAAATTATGTCTACAGGTTACACCTAAATGTATTTATGACTAACATACCTATCTTCAACAGCCGTTGCTCCAAGGATGTGAAAATCTCTCTCCACTTCATCATAAACACGTGCAAGCTGTCTCATAAATCGAACATGCAATTAGAATCAGTGAGGGCAAGCAAAATATTATTTACCAGAACGATCAAACAAAAATGAAACACAAAAGACGTAAATACAATCTTAAACAAAGATCTGTTTGTTAAAAGGCACTTCCACAGAGCAAGCAAATATGAAGTCAGTTCAAATCATAGTGGTCACTTGCTTAGTTTTCCTCAGAATTGCAGTTGGAAGGGGAATGAGTCGAATTTGTTTTTCACTTCTTTGTTACTTGTTATCCAAGGTCTCACTGTCTCCTGAACAATTTGTGGAAGCCAGCAGGTTGATCTAGATTTTAATTATATCATTACAGGCCTTTCAACACACATCTGTGTAAAAATACAAGAACAGACATTGCTACACACCTGCTCTTCTCTATCAAGAATTGCTTGCTTAGCCTTGTCGATCTAAATTGCAAAATAACCAACAGTATTAATTTACAAATCAATAAGGATAACAACCAGCATGGTACTAATTGTTTGGGCCTTTCCCTGAAAACAAAAGAAGTTCACGAAAGGCAAGTTTCCTGTTTGTCATAATTCATCTTCTCTACATGTATGTTATTTCAATAAATTACATTTCAGAATAAAAGCCAGCCCTTTCAAGTTATCGTTTTAAAAAAGGCGCCACTTACCTTTGCATTAATTACAACATATTCATCTCCTGAAAGCACTCTACGACCAACAACTAATGTCCGCAGTCCCTTCTGTTAACCACAAGAAAACAATTCAGTACCAACAGCGTCACTGGACTACTTAAATACATGCAGTAGTGCTATCACAATGCTGATTATAGTTTGATTGATACATGTAGTCATTTTTACAGAAGCGACTTCAGCTAGTTTAACCATCACACATACCTCGGCATATTCATTGACATGATCAAGAGTAATATTTTTTGGTCCTGAGGCCAGTCGATCCAGAACAGCTGTCTCAGCTCCTTTCACTAACATCATATGTTCACCTGGGAACAAAAACAGTAAAGTTAATTTTATAATAATTACTTGCTATTTTGTATTCTTGGCATGTCGGTCTGAGTGCATTGTGATAAACTGCAGACATGACTTGCTCATAATACTCCTACGTTCTGATTAAACCTCAACCATAAAAAAAATATTTGAAATTTTCCCCAAGCCCATTCTTGAAAGAAACCACGATGTTCATATGCTTGTCATTACAAGAAAACAAGAAAAGCACAATTTTTAAAGCATCAAAAAGAACTAGAGGTCATATGATAATGTTAGAGGGAAGTGCTGCAGAATATTAGTCTCCAGGCAAAACAGAAAACCTCCCGCATCCCACATATTTATGAGTACCCTGTTCCACAAGAGAAAGATGATTCAAGAATATATTGTCTAATTGACATTACCAATAATTAAATGGTAACAAATAATAGTATTAACAACAATAATAACAATGATAGCAATATAATCATAACAATACTTCAAAGGGGCTAGCTCAAAAGCCTCATGGCTCCCCAATCATCTGGGCTCCAACAATGATTATCTATGCTTCTTTTAATTTCGCCTGTTAATTAGAAATGATTTTCCTAATTTATTGCAATTCCATTTTTAAGGACTTTTGTTTCATACATAAAGTCGTCGTTCCGCATTTTAGGATATTCTGTCATTCTGCGTATTAAGATATTCTGCATATAATTATACATACCTTTGGATCTACATAATTTGCTGGTTTAAACAGTAAAATTCTTTCTCTTGAAGAAAATTATATTCCCTGAAATTTCATGATGTACCGATCGAACCTATTAAGATATTTCTGCAAGGAAAACTTTCCTTTTTAAAATAGCATGCAATAACTGAAAACATAATGTGCTAGTGGCTATAAGCCAGAAATCACAGGTTCTTTTGGCAACCATTTTGTAAAGTTTAAGATAAAAATAGAAATGTTATCCACCAGCCTAGGTCTTTCCATATTGGGAAAAACTTTGCCCTTTGTCTTGAGTACCAGTATCCAAGACCTCCGGCACAGTTTTTCCCAATACGTACCTTCCTTCAATAGAACTACAGTACTGTCTTCACCAGGCATTAATCTCAAGTTTACTTACCTCTTGGTGACCTAACAATGACACTCATTCTTTTCCTGGTTGAATCAAATTCAAGAATATGAAGAAGAGTGTACCTAGAATAAAAAAATAACGCTGATGTACATATGTAACTGTTTAATCATTTGCGTTCCAATTGAAAAGTCTCTGTAAATTACAACTCAATAAGTTTCACTAACCTCTCAATCACATCAGCAACTTTGACTTCAATATCATCACCAATCTTTCCTTGGTAAGTGACTCCAAATCTGTGCACAAAACAATGCCAATGAAATAGATGAATGAAACAACAGCAAAAAGCGCAACATAGCACTAACTCTTACACTTTATAGTGGGATTAAGTAAAAACATCGAGAATAAACTACACAAACCTGTTGGCCCACTGAGGAAGGACAGAGAAGGCACCCTTAAAGTGACTTGGGGGATGGGAGTAGGGAGACAGAGAGTCAGAGAACAAGAGGCAGGGACACAGGGAAGGAAAAAGATACAATCAATAATACCTTACAGCTGCTTCCACTAGAGCTTTCTCATCAGGAGATGAGGCCTGAATAAGATACAGAGCATTTTTAAAATCTCATAAAACGAGCCTTTATTCAAGACATGAGTAGAGAAATACTTAACTTCTAAAGGAAAGAAAGGAAAAACTTTGTAAGTCAAGAAAATAAAGCCTTCCACAGCAAGTTAAGTAATTGGCACAAGACAAATGAGAATTCAAGAGAAATTGCTTCTAGGAAGGCAAAAAAAAAAAATGACTTACACACAGTCCTTAGCTTTCTAGTCAAACAGTAGAAAGCCTATTTTTCCTATTTACTAAACACAGCAATTGTGACAGGTACCTGGTACCGATAATCATAGATAGAATCCTGATTGGTCTCCTTGGAAGCTTGAACAGTGTGGCAAAGGGACAGTGCAAGGAAAAACTGCATAACTTCTGGCTGAAAATGAAATTATGCAAGAATATTTAAGTTTAAACATGTTAATTATGTAAGTGTGTTATTAAGAGTTTAAAAACAAAATAAAATTAAAGTAAACTATTAAAAAAAATTGCCAATGATGACTCTGTTCCATTAAAAGTTGAGGTCATGAATAAACTTTATATTTAAGTTCAAAAATGTTTTTTTCTCAATTATGTAAGTGTGTTGTAAAGAGTTTAACAACAAAATAAAATTACATTTAACAATTAAAAAAATTGCCTGATTATACATGTCAAAGTCATGGTTTAACTGATAACTCTTTTTCATCGAAAACTTAGGAAGTCAAAAATAAACTTCAACTTACACAGACACTTTGAGCAGAAACACATGGACCATCTGTTTGATCTGCCACAAATAACTGACTGTTTAGCTCCTAGAAAAGAAAAGAAATAAACAAAAACAAAAAATATAATGCAATCAGAAAGTGTCCATGAAACTAAATCCCAGCATAAATAGAAATTATTACAGTACAGACGATTTCTATTCATATGTTGTGATGCATAAAAAAACATTCAGGTGAGTGCAGTGAACAAGTGAGTTTTTAGATCCATCGCTAAAAGGGGTTAAAATATCATTCAAGCACTTTCCATGGTATGATGTTCTTATTTCATACATATCGAAGTTTTTTCTTACTGAGTGACACATTTCAAATGTTGGAAGCAAACAACTGTGAAAATATGACATTTTTCCAATCAAAGACACTAACATAAATCTCAGTATGTATGACTTAAACTGGCTTCCTAAGTTTAACTCTTAAAGATAAGACACAGTTAAGTCTGATTGAAACTGAAAATTCAAATGACAAAAAACTGTATCGTTTCTTTCAACACATATTTGTTAAGCATGATGAACCATATCTGTAACCAATATTATATTCTAAACAAAGCTTCCCTCACTCTTAGGAAGGTTAAAGAAAATTTGTATGATTGATTACTCACCACATATTGGCAACCATTTATGGAACATTCCCTGAACTGCATATCATTTTCAGTAAGTGTTCCTGTCTTGTCTGTAAACACATACTCAATCTACGAAAATAAATTACGCATATTTTTTCTCTATCCTCATAGGCATTAAACAGTGTTGCACTAACCCTCATCGGGTAAAGTTTATTTCACAAATACATGGCAGCCCTCTAAGGGGCTGAATTGCGTATTTACAAAAACTGTAACAGAATATCTAAATAGTATGACTAATGTAAGAAGAATAATAAGCCTAACAGTAAAATTGAATACTGTAAAATGATGAAACCTAGCATTAAAATTAATAAGGCTGTATTAATTTTATATAATATCATGCTCAATACAAGATTTCATTAAAAATGTGTCCCTGAACCTATTTGTTTTCCACCTTGGTGTTTCAAAACACCTGCATCATCTTAGATGGTAAGACGACTTATGGGCTGAGGGTAAAAGATTTCTTAACCGGTTACTCTTATCATTTAAAATAGAATTAAAGGTCTTCTTACAAATATTTTCATTGTAACATTCAATGCCTGGTAGTTTAGTGCTGACTAAAGCATCGCTGTAGTCTATCCCCAGGAAAAAATAATAGCCAGCGCCCTTTTCTGGACATGCTCCAGTTCTGTCTTGAGATACAATGGCAGTGAATAATAGAACGCCGGTACAGATTGAATGGAAATGCAATAGAATAACACTAATTCACTTGTCGGGAGTCTCGCCCTCTTAAGCTGCACCAAAAAATACAAACGTTTAGAGGCCTTGTTTATAACCTCACTAACATGCTCGTTCCATGACAGGTCATCACTTATGGTGACCCAAAGGAGTTTTGCAGACTTAACGGTTTCCACACCTTTCCCATTAACTATAATTGGAGGAAACTCCTGCTTTTGTTTACTGAAAGTAATGCGAAGCTCTTTACATTTATCATTGTTCAGTTGTACTCTATTTTTAGAAAACCATCCCATTACACAGTCAGCTATCCTTTGTGAAATACTTGCCTTTCCTTTGATGACAACTTCTGAGGTCGTAGTGTCATCAACATATTTCCACATTTCCGCATTTATACCACTACTTACTTCAAGAACATTAATGAGCACAAGAAATAACCACAGCCCTAGCTTTGTTCTCTGTGGGATGCCGGACAGAACTGACTCCCACTCGGAAAAACAACCCTTTGCAAGTTTAATTAGCTGAAAATGGCCTGATAAAAAATCTATGATCCAATTAATTATATGTTTGGGTATCTCCAAGATGGTCAGCTTCCTAACTAAAATGTCATGATCTATAAGATCAAAAGCCTTCCTATAATCGTATAGTGTGGCTCTCACCGTGGCGCCGTTTCCATCAGTCGTTTGTGCCCATTGGCGAATCATGTGAATTAGAGTTTGGGTTGTAGAGGAGTTTGTCACAACCCCATACTGGTTTGGATCCAAAACTCTCAAGACGGCTGGTTTGACGTAATGACTTACAACACATTCTTCTGCCACCTTAGAGAGGCATGCCATCAGTGAGGTTGGTCTCAAGTCTTTCTTGAGATCTTCTATAGGCTTCCTCTTGGGTAGGGGGGTCACATCAGCAAGTTTCCATATATGCAGCAAGCACTGCTCTCTAAGTGATGCATTGATGATTTTGCTGACTGGGAAAGCAAGAAAATCCGTGAATTCCTTCAAGAGCCAATTTAGCACCTCGTCCGGGCCACTTGCCTTTGATGGGTTGAGCTTGGATAGCAACCGTAGAATCCGTAGTTCTGATATTTCATGTAGATCTGGCGTATCAATCTTAATGGGTACCTTGACCAGTGGTTGCGTCAGGCGATACTCCTCAAGAGGCTCCAAAAGAGCTTTGTTGATCATATTAGCTAGATCCTGATCAGACAGATCATTGACACCTTCTATTTGAATCTGGTGTTTCAAGTCGCCTGAGTGGGACTTGGTGCCACAAAGCTACTTCACTTCTTTCCACCATAGTTTTGGATTGTCATCCTTCGCATGTGCAATTTTGGTCTTAAAGAAGTTCCCTTTGCACTTTTTCCTCTCGCGATTTACAATGTTCCTAAAGAACTTGTACTGCTCTGATTCCGTACCATGAGTGTGAAAGGCCTTTTGCCTTTTCAATATAAGACCTTTGAAGTGCTAGGTCATCCATGGGACATCAGATGTATTGACAAGGACTGTTTTCATAGGCATCAGGCAGTCCAGTCCTGTTTGTATTACTTTCTGGAATACATTTACCATGTCCTGGCAGTTTTCAGTGTTCGCGAACAAGCAAGACCAGTCCATGGAATTTAGATATCGGCCTAGTTCAGCTTTCCGGCTTGCTTGTTTGTCTCGTTTGAGTACTACCATGACTGAAGTGTCATCATTGGTGTCTCTAGCCCTTGCATTGGCAGTGACAGTATTATGATCAGAGAGACCAAAAGGTGGAAACGATTGTGGAGTGTTGCAGAATTCGTGCAAATTAGTAAGCACCAAATCGAGAATTGCATTTTTTCTTGTAGGCTTCTTTACAATTTGCTTCGTACGAAAGTGGCGTTGTATCGACTCGACATCAAGGCGATAGCCACGATCAAAGCACAATTAGGAAATTTAGACTCAGCTAAGGAGAATGATTTGAATATCTTCCTTCCCTTGCCTTTAAATTTGTTCACAGACAGTGATTTCTTTATGCATTACCCTCAGAGCAATCATTAAAAATCTATAATTTCTACATGTACTGTCTGGAAAAAGCAGTGAACCAAAATCCACTGAATTCATTTGTAGTTTGGCAACCTTGAGAGTTGAGATGGCTCCTTATTTTGAATTATCAACATAAAACATGATGAATTAACAAAACTCTTTCCTTATCTACCTGTCCTAGTTCTTCATTCAAGTCTGATGTATTAGCAATGGCCCGCTCATCTGTTTCCTAAAAAGGCAAACAAACAAGCAACTGAACAAACAAGCTTTTTTAAGCTTCCCTTCATTCTAAAAAATGCTAACTTGGCAACATAAGTCACCAAACTTTCTAGTTTCATTACTAGGTTTTCAGACTTTACTGCATGTTCCATGCATTGATGATGATAGTATCAAGATACATTACTTCTTATGTGAGAACATAGGCAACAAACATGTTACAACCGTACTTGTAACTACAAAGAACCTACAGTGAATCCTAAATTAAACAAATTCAAACTTCTAATACATGACAGACAAACTCTTGAAACAAAAATTTCTTCTTACCTCGAAGTACATTTTATGGTCCCAAGCAAAAAACAATGCACCAATAAATTTTTGAAGCTCTACGTGAAAACAAAATGACAACATGCATACAGGCTAAGTAATATGAATCAATCTAACATAAAAACATTAACCTAAAGATAACATTATATTTATCTAGGGAACAGTCTGACAGGTATATATGGTAAATATCTGTTAAACAGGACATAAATGTATTTCAGCATTCACCAGTCTTTGATCAAACTCTGACGATTACTTTACAGTTAATTACATTTTGAAACACTAAATATAACATATACAGCTAAACTTAGAAATATTCTTAGAATATATTCTAATTAATTGGCTGCCTGGCATTTTTAACTCTTAGGTTATTTTGGGCAACCAGTGCCCCTATCATTGTCTGTACTATTATAATTATAAATTTTTCTTTCTTGTATATTTTGGGGTAAAAAAAATAAAGTTGTTGTTGTTGTCCACCACAACTGACACCCCAAAAATGACTAATTACTTTGCTGTTACCACCATGTAGATGATCACTTCACCATAGAGGCTTGAAAGTAATTCTAGGATCATTGTGGTCATCAATTTCCAAAATGAAATGTTCCTTTGTTTCGTTTTTTTAATGAGTACAATCAAGTAATGGAAACTTACCAACTGTAACATACAGCGAGATGGGAATGACGTAATTGTACAGAATAAGAAATACAAGAAATGTGTCCAGAACACCATTAGAACCTGTGAACTGAAAAGGGAAAGTAAGGGTAGGGGGTTTTCTTAGGGGGTGTTAATTTGGCTGGAAGAAATTCCTTTTAACTTTTCATTCTTTAATATTGTATTTACCCAAGCTATCAAGTAAAGCCACAATCCTAACAGGTCAGCTGCAATTTAAGCAACTGCAGAAAAAATTCAGGCTTCAATGGGATTTGAACTTGTCCCTCCCAGATAACTAGTTGAGCACATTTTAGAGGGTTCCTCTTTCCTGTGAAGGATTCTGATCATTTTCAGTGAAACAAACTTTCATTTGACTTGAAGATGAAAATTAAGTAAAGCAACAATCTTCACAGCTGAGCTGCAGTTCAAAATGTAATTTACCTCATTTAAAATCCCTTAATATAATAAAAGATTTAGCCTTCATGTTACAAACATAAAAGCATTGTCTGCTGAAAATTTATTCATCATCAAATGTCATGCTAAAAACAGCAAAAAAAAAAAACAAACTTACTGTGACTTTAAGATCTTCTTGATAGATGTAGGATGGCTTCCCTGATGGTGTACCTTGTTTCCAGAACATCAGACCTGTACACAGAGCTCCTTGACTCAGCAGTACAATTAGAAAAACAATCAGGAACACATTCATTGTCCTGCAATGCAAAAGAAAGCAATCACATCATTTTCACACCCATAATAATAAGGATTTTTTCCTTGAATACTCAACTCAATTCTAACAATGCTACATCTAACACTACTTTATATACTTCTTACAGTGTCACCTTGGTATGTGTGCTTGATGATTTTGACCAGTGAGAGGATAAGTTACACACTGATGTATTTAGAAAAAATTAGGACAATATGTTATCAGAGGGTGAACATAATTGTGACTAAAGTGGAGATAACAATACAGCCTCAGGAAAAGAGCATAACAATAATTCAAACATGAAATCAATATGATAATCCATCTCCCTAACAGGTAATTACTTAGTGGCCGCTGTGTGCTGTGAAGTGTATTAAGTAAAGACTCAGATTGTATGTAATTGCTAGGCTTCTAACATACACATACCACATTGCTCTTAATAAGTCAATTAATTATATGACTGTGTAACTGGTTCTTTAGGTAACAAGAAAACAAAATAAAAAATAAAAATTAGGGGAATTCATATTATACTTCTCCACTGTTGAAAACTTGTGAGCCCCTTGCTGCTGATTGAGAGCCATCTGAAAATAGAGAGAAAATGAATTTAATGGTCAGTACTCACTATCTCTCAATTTGGATTTAACAAAAGGAGTCTTGCCAGTCAGTAATAAATTCACAAGACAATAATTAAAATAAAGCAATCTACAATACCTAATTTTAAGCAATTAATTGCTATGTTTGTGAGCAATTCCTATCTAATATATAATTCCATGCCACAACTTCAACATACTGTTACAATGTATATTGTACAACTTATGGTGCATTTCACAGCCCCAGTTCCTTAGTCTGCCCTTTAATCTCACTCACATCAAATGCCATTCTAGCTTAAGATTAAACAAAATTATTGAAAAAATACCCACTCACTAAATGATATTTAAGATCTTAAGGATCATTTCATGTGCACATGTTTTGATTCTCACCTTTGTTTCTCTGCCAGTATAGACAGCCACACCTACAATGACACAAATTACATTGAATGACAAAGAGTAGAATGACAAACATGAAGATCAAATGATGACTACATTAATTGTTAACACTTGGCAAAGATTTTTGCATTTATTGAAACTGAAAGAGAGGCATTTACTAGTATTCACTTACCAAAAGTATATGAGGAATTCTTTAACCGAGCTCCTCTCAAAAGCAGATTCTGTGGACCTAAGGCCCTAAAGAAACAATAAGTTAGTTATACTAAATAAATACATTTCAATCATATTCACTGATCCCAAACATCAAATTTGTATAGATTCAAATACATGCTATAATGCCTACTACTGGTTTTCACTAGTTATCATGCTACTATTTATTTATTATTTATTAGCATTTTAAAATGGCTGGTTGGGAGATTTAGCTCACTGGTACCGTCCACACCTCATAAACTTATTTGTTATCAAAATATTACAGTACCTTTCATCAAAGTTAACTTGTTCATGGTGTTTGTGCCTCAATATGTAATGGCTTTTGGCACAGTTATGCCATCATAACCATGTCACATACATGGCATATCATCATAAAAACAAATGAAGTGTACATGTATGCATATGGACCATATGATATCAGATTGGGTGGAAAAATACATGTACATGATAGTTAGATTAGGATTGGCTGATAAGTTGACTGTTGTTTAGTACTTTCTCATTGTTATGATCCTGATTAGACTGCTTTCATAGAGTGTAATCCCATAATTACATTTTACAATACACAGTTTGAATATTTTCAAAACAAATATGCAAAATCTCACTTGAGTACTGATTCTCCACCCCCTCTGGGTGCCACTACCATTCGACCTGAAAAACTACAATTTCAAATTACACTTTAATAATGAGCACCATATCTAAAACAAAATTATTATACTTCACAATTATGTACATTGCAGTAAGTTATTCTAAAGAACACAATTATGAAAACTAAAAGAATAAATAATTAGTGATTTTGGTCAAAATTAACAGTTGCTTCTCCTTTAATCCTTCAACCCTTTAACCCTTGAGAGTGACTGGCATGTAGTTTCTCCTTGCATTGTCAAACCTGAATCACACTTCAGTAAGTAAATGAAAAGCTCTCTCAATGTATAGAGAACAGTATGGAGAATATGCATACTGATTGTACAGTGTAAAAAGGTTCAAAGGTAATTCTTAATAAGTTTATCATTTTTATTAATAATTTCTTATACATGTGAGTGTATTAGTTTAATTTTCAGAAAATAAGATGTAAATTATAAAATGAATACTTATTTTCTTTTAGTAGATGGATGTGTGCCAATATCAA
Organism: Stylophora pistillata; assembly: GCF_964205215.1. Lineage (NCBI taxonomy): Eukaryota > Metazoa > Cnidaria > Anthozoa > Scleractinia > Pocilloporidae > Stylophora > Stylophora pistillata. Next base: position 19,735,427 of record NC_142525.1, on the reverse strand, counting down.
TCCACTATTATGACAAACTTTCTGCTTTGATCACCCTGGTGCAGATTAAGTCCTTATGGTGACTGTAAGCAGTCAGTCCACAACCAGAGCAGAATTTGTCATCAAAGTTAAAAACTTGTATGATTCAAATTTAAAGGCAACACAATTTGGAGAGAATCAAGCTTACCCGTAGTTCCAACTTATAATTGTTCATTGCTACCTGTATGCACAAATTCTCTTACATTAGACAATCCAATCAATACCCAAATTGATAAGGATGTGCCCCCCTCCTATGTTTAACACAACAATCATCATACTGTCCTCACCTATACAGATCTTCCTTTGGGTGCTCACATTCTACATGTGAAATCAAATGAGAGAGCTGCTCAGCAGACTGCATGCCTGCAGTATCAGATAACGCATTACGCACCTGCAGAAAAAATACAATCAATATGTGCTGTCAGCGTTTTTTTTAACTGCAGCACACAGTATATACTAGTGGATTTTATAACTTTGATAACTTGTGTCATTTTTAAATCATTACCACTAAAAGTTTTTGAAAAAATGATCTTTCATTGCTGCCAGAAGGCTCCAGTTACCTTGAGATTTGTTTCACCATCCAGATTTGCAGTTGTGATATAACACGTTCCATCTGGGTCATCACAGGACAGCACCACAAGATCACATGGAATCTCTTCATCATCTAATACCTGAACAATATCACCAACCTACACACACCCATGGCAGCAATCAGTAAATTGGTCATTATTGTTACAGTAATGACTGTAATGAGGAAAGTAGAGTAAAATAAGTTATCAGTTTAAAAGCTGTTACCAAAAATTTGTATGATTCCGCACTGATTTAAAAACACAAAGAATAAGACTGGTGTACTATTATTGTTGAAACACTACTGGTAAACACTGAAAATGTTTTTGAATATTATAATTTTATGATACATTCCACTTTCCATCAGTAATTGCAAACATTCTTACCACAGAAATAAGCCATGCCTTAAGGTATCACAAAGGCACAAAGGGTGCACTGACAATGTTTAAAAATCATGCCTTGATGGTAACCCTTTTAGATAAAATCCCATCAATCTACACATTTCTGATAACTTCATTTTCCTTTTTTTTTCACCTTAATTTTCTTTAGAAAAAAACTAGGAGAAAATGTATGTATTTTGTTTGTACTAGAATATAGTTCTCTAGACTAAAATTGGCTGTTGAATAACATTTAAGTGAACAGAATAAGAAAGAAAGTAATTTCCAGGTGTATGAGCTGAGCAACAGCTAGAATTATGAAAGGCATCATTTTTCATGTCATGAATATAGGACAAAAACAAAATCTGAGTTTCAGTCACAGGAGGTATTAAATCCAATTCCAGTCACAGACAGCTCTATGGTGAGTTACTTTGGGCCATTACCAGCTTCTAAGTAACACACATCCTGCATATTACCAAGATAGCAATGTTCACAGGTTTCTATACCTTTTAAGTGCCCGGACATCATTTTTAAAGTAACCAGATCAAAAAATAAAACTGTATACTAAGTTACCGTATTTATTCATCTATAAGCCTAGCGATTTTTTCACAAAATTTTACCAAAATCTCGAAAATTTGTGCTAGAGAAGGGTTCTCGGCTTATAGCCGAGTACTTTTCCAAACATAATTTGTTGGAGACAGCAAATTCAAAGGAAACATAGATATATTCGTTTATAAGCCGAGATATTGCATGCAAAAGTAAATAGCAAAACAAGTTGAAGTTGGTCATTACGTTTATTTAGGTGGTTGCGCAAAAGGAGCGGTTTGTTGTTTTGGGCGCCTAGTAAATACGGCCTACTGTTCGTCCTCAGTGTTGGCGTGGAATTCGCCGTCCATCTCCTCCTCATCCGCTAGTTCTGCCGTTTCTTCCGAGTAGATTTCTTCATCTTCCATGCAGTCTGGAATATTTAAGATTCTGCAGGTTTTGAACGAGTGTATAGATCTTGCGGAGTTGATTTAAGAATTTCGAAACTGACCAATCAGAATTGCCCATTCCCACAACTGGTAAACAAACTCGTCACATGTTACGGTGTTGTAATTTGCGATCACGTAAAAAGAAAACTTACCTTGGCTTCTCTGCTCAGTAAACCACTAAAGTAATCTCTCATCCAGCCGCGAATATTTCAGAGTATAACAGCCCATCGTTGTGCGTTTCGCTGACATCTCGAGCTCTCCATTAAAGAGATTCTCTTGATCTTTCCTTAAGCGACTCACTGATGACTTACTCTCTGGTTATCTTGAAATTGTTTTCGACGGCAATACTGCATTAAAACTCTGTTCTGTTTCGAAACTTTTGCGTTCATTTCAGTTTGTTCGAGAATGGAATTCTCAGAATATGGTCTCGGCTTATAGCCGAGTATTTTCAATTTACATCTTTTAAGAACCTTCCCGATTAAAACAGACCGCAGTTTAGGGTCTTGGCTTATAGCCGAGATCGGCTTATAGACGAATAAATACGGTAACTCCTTTATGTGAAGCTAGGCAGGTATTAATTGACATTAATGTATCCTAGTGCTGCTATCTGGGTTCTGCCTTCTAATGATAACCCTGAATGCTGCTTTTACCATAGAGGCAAAATTCAATAAGTAAAGAAAGATTGTCATTTTTTTTATTTCATTTTACAAGGTTCACACATGTACCTGGTAATGGTCTACCTTACAATGGAATTCTCTGTAGCTTAATGGTAAGGCAACAGAGTTAGGAATTTAAAGGTCTGTGTCCAGTTGTTTGAAGACCGATTAGCGCTAACCCAGGGTTAAATTTTAATCCAGGTTTCTATATTTCTCTGTTCAAAAGCCGTTTTAAGATAATTTTCCCAATTCTTCTTAGAGCATTCAATCACCAAATTGTAAACATATGGAATTAAAGTGAAATTAATTTTAAAGATTTCAGATCTTCAATTAAATTTCACGGTAACCCTGGGTTATCTTAACCCATCTTTAAACAACCCCACCCTGGGGTTTAAGTTGACATTGGACCTCAGATTTTCTTTTTTCTCACCCAAGTAAACAAACAATAATTATAAAAAAAATAGTCATTTGTTACGATTAATATATCTTGAAAATACAATTCCTGTTCTTTACCCCCAGTCTATCAGACAGTTTTACAAGTGAGTGCTATTACTCCTCTGATCTACAATTCTCAAACTACTCAGCTTATTAATAAGTAGCCAGTTAATATATGCACCTCACCTTGACATTTTTGGAGGGAACATCTTGCACCTGTCCTTGCCTGATGACCTTGGTTGGTCTCTTGTTTACCTCTCTATCTGCCTTATGACGAAGCCAGTCCTCATAACCCTTGAGAATTAATTAACAGTACTAGTAAAAAAATTACCTACAATATTACATACACAATTAACATGTGCCATGAATGCTATGTCATTGACAGGTGACCTGACAGGGAATATAATTATAGTGAAAGCTTCAAAGTCCTGTAAAACCAATGTATGAGCTCATGACAAGATCATCTACTTATTGATTTCAACAGAATTACATCTACAAGCTTCAATTCATATTTCCTGGAGTAGAAAAGAGCTACCTAGCAGTAAAAACAGGGGAAATGGAAAACCTTGGAATTGCCATGCAGGACCACACTGTCAAATATCACAGCCTATAAAAGCTAAAGGAGGCTAACACTAATGACAAAGTTTTCAGTATTAGGATCCAAAATAATATTCTTTCTGTGAGCACCCAGTAGAGACTAACCCCTTTTTCTGCTCTTCAAATGGAAAATTATATTTTTTTGGCCAAAAATTTTGATTCATAAATTTTTGTTTCAGAGCCAAGAACACTGGCATTGAACTTTGACAAGAAGCCAAGCTTGTCATCTGCAGGCAGCTATCCTCAAAATCCTAGTCATGTCACCTACATTCTATTTCCAGTTACTTTCAATTGGTGACCAGCTGGTTTCAGTTTTGGACCCTCATGTTGTCACTTCCTCAGTACAGTCAGCCATTTTGTGCCATGCACTGTTTCTAAGTTACTTAATATGTGCCATGCACAGAAATACATGTAGCTTGCACTTATTTTTGAATCTGCACTAATTTAGGTTTGCATATAGGTGACACATGTATGCATAAACCTTAGGGCATAAAGTTAATAAAAGTGCTGCACCTACTTGTTTGATAGCAGTGACTGTTATCACAAACACCAGAGGAAGAATACTGGTCACTGGACTCACAGGGCTGTCAATTAACAACTGCAACCAAACAACATCAAAAGAGGTCATTGTCTAGTATGTACATATAAACACTGTTAGTATTAGTTCAATACAAACATTCAATTTTTCTGCTCATTGTGTATGCGGCACCAGCAGGCCAGATCTCTGAAGTGAACACTCCCTCCTATATAGGAGGTAAGTTTCTAAAGAAACTGTGGTGTTGCGTTCGTGGGGGTAACAAGGTAATTTGGTTATATCAACTAAGTGAAATTGCTAAGAATATATGAAAATCATATATTTGAACTGCGCTTAAAGAAATGCATATGAGAACGATCTTCAGTGTAAGGAGCACTACTTAAGCAGTAGTGAAAATAAGACCTGAAAAAAATTCAGGCTCATACGGGATTCAAACCCATGACCTTTGAGATACCAGACGGTGCAGTGCTCTACCAACTGAGCTAACAAGCCAACTGGGAGCTGATCACTAGGGTGGTTCTTAATAAACCCGTCAGATGATGAGTCAAATGCTAAGAATATATGAAAATCATATATTTGAACTGCAGTTAAAGAAACGCACAATATTATGAGAACGACCTTCGCAGTAAGAAAACTGAAAAAGAGGAATGTTTTAAAACTATGAATAAAGAGGATTCTTAAGCCTCTTAAATCAAATGATACAAACACTGCTAAGCCAATAAATACAATGCACCTTTTCTGACCTGCCATGGATGGTGTTCAAAGGGATACAAATTCCACTAATAAAAACTAATTTGAACCAAATGGAAAATGGCAAGTTAAAATACTTCTGTTTCCAGGTGGATGAAAAAGTTCAGGTGAATGATATCTAAGCAATGAAAAGGAAGTGAGGTCTCAAAAACATGGTTTGAAAAAGAATACAGTTCCTCCTTACCTGAATGACACCAATGCAGAGAAAGTAAAAATTTGCAATTCTACGGAACTGTTCAAACAAATTCTTTGGGATAAAATTCAGTATTGTGTACTGCAATAAAAAAGAAAATTAAGGTTCAAGATGCACTTAATAATCAAGACAATAGAAAAAAAATACCAAGATAAGAAATCAACTGCCATCTGTACTGTATCACTTCAAAAGAGAACTACTGGTAATCCTCAAAATTTAATATCTGGCTTGCACATAAAAGCTTTATAGGACCTATATGTAGTTAACTTTGCTTTACATAAAAATGCAACTTGTAGTATCTTATTCAACTTTACTGAATATCAATGTTTTATCAGTTTTAGTCTTTAAATACTGTAGAATTGAAAATAAACCATGGCCCCTACTTCTGTTGCAGGCCAGAAGCAATTCCCATCAGGTAAAAGGGAAAATTGTGCTACCATTAGGAAGACTACAAGTTTAAAAAAAACTTAGGGTTGGATGACCAAACATAATCATCATAACTACATATCAAATCTTATTGCATGCGAACATCTCAAAGAAATACCCACCTTTGATGTAACAATTACATTGTTAGCATATCTCCTCTGCTTGACTTCAATGTCTGCATCATTGCTGGGATACTTATTAAGTACATAAACAGTTCGCCACTCTTCATCATGTCGCACCCTTCCCGGAAGTAATCCCTAAAAACAAAAGGAATCATGTTTAAATATAGGAGCAGCCAAATTTAGTCAAGATTCGATTTCTATGTTATCTACAAAACTCCTGAAAAGAAAAAGGAAATTTTGGGCTTGAACATCGGAAAAAAGGGAAGGCATCCCTCATTTTTTATCAGGTTGGCAAAAAGAAAAATCCAAGTTCCTCACAAAGAGATTTATTAAGGTCCTCTTCTGTCAATGCTGATCCTAACAAAAATCATAAAGGACACTTAAAAGTGCTCTTGAGTGACTTTGAGTTACATTCCTTTTTCATATTTTGTTGGAACATAAAAAAAAGGATGGTTGCTTTTAAATGGCCTATTTTTAAATGGCTAAAATTGTGTAAAGACAACCATATCAAAAGCACTCAGCTTGTTCCTAAGTCACAAAAATTTTTCAGGTACAAAATATAACATAGTCCTGTTTCCATGACAACAATCTAATTTACATTTTGTATAATTGCAGGTAATTTTTTTTCTAATTAGGTAAATTTAATTTTTCACTAGGGACAATTTTTTAACCTGGGTAATTTTGCACCACAATACTTTTTTCACTTGCTATGGGGTAACTAACACTTTTTTTTTTATTGATAACCGCCGCCCAGTTAGCCCAATAGATAGTGTGCTGGACTGTTGTGTGGGAGGTCAAGGGTTCGAGCACCAGCCGGACCAACACTCAAGGTCTTAAAATAATTGAGAAGAATTTGCTACCTTCTATAACATCAGGAAATGGTTAGATATTCTAGCCTTCTCGGATAGGGACAAATAAATGGAGGTCCTGTCTCCTGCAGGGTTGGGGGTAGGAGATGTTAATTTCTCACGCACAAGATTACTGTGTGATGGATGTCCTCCCCTGGGGTGGGATGGGTGGGTTTACTGGGCCCACAGTAATTGGCGCAAGCTGTTGCGGTGTCCCTGCCAGTTGGCGAAGCTAATAAAATTATAAACTATAAACTAGATAACAATGATAGAGATATTGGGTTTTGTCAAGATAAGGATATAACAATCTGAGAGAGAGTAAGATTTTCACTGCAATTAGCCTGATTCTGTCAGTTAGTCAATCAGGGGGGGTTAGCATTTTTTCAGAGTGTTGACATGACTTGACTTGTAGTCACCCAAAGGCATGAACTATTGGCAAAACTTTGGAAGCAAAAAAGGCCTTCTTTGAAGGAATTAATGGGGTATGTAAGCTAAACAGATTGTCATGAAATTTGGTCTGAAGACTCCAAAGATACCAACCTAAAAAAACCAAAAACCATGTGGGGCAATTCCATATTTCAAAATGGATCTCCCACAATGGCCTCCGATGTAATATCTATTTGTAAAACTTTCATCAGCAAACTTGACAGACAAATTGCAAAACAATTGATAAGAATACCACAAAATCCCCACATGGTTTTGAAGACCAGCCCCTCAGGATTGAAATTGTGCAGAAGTTTTAGTTGTGCAATCAGATTTGATATGCCATTCATTCACTCAAAGAAACATTGTCCATTTCAGATTGTTGTTCCCTACTGGGTTTGTGATTATATCAGGCTAAAACAAAATAAAACTTTCCCAATAAAGCATTTCATAACCTTTCCACTGATATAAAGTTAATGGTGGTTATCCTTCCAATAACATTAAAAATTTTGTGAAGGACACCCGTGAGGTCTACCTTATCCTTAAAGTCATTAACTGATACTTGTTGTTGAAAGAAATGGTTTGAATAATCCCTGAGGAAACTCTAGTACAGTTATATTCAAACCCCCATCCCTCTCTGTCTGGATTTTCAAAACAAGTATTAGTAAGTACCTCTCCTACCTTCCAGAATGTGTCTATCTAGGGGATTATGCATTTATTCCCTATTCAAAATGCTTTAATCTAAAACCAAAGAGCCAACTTTTTTCGTGTGACAAACTTGCACATGTGCATACAGCTGTATATACACATATCAGTTTGAAGACAATAAGACAAGTTTCACACCTTGTCACTTTGTATTTAATTCTTCCTAAGCCCAAAACATTCAAATCCAGAAACTACAATCAGTCACCCAACTGTATATCAAACAAGTCAATTACAGCACAACCTGAATTGAGCTACAAGAACTTTTATTTATGTTACATTAGTGATTACATCAAGCTTAAGTTACATCGTATAAGTTCTGAACTGCGAAGGAAACAGTACTGTCAAAGAGTACTCGACTTGTCATGTGGAACTCTTGCTTGATGTTCAATTTCATTTTGCTTTCTTTCTGTATAATTATTTTTCCTGATACTTGTAAATTAGCATAAAAAAAGAAAATTATTCAGGAATATGTTTTCCATGCTAAAATTTTATGATTGTGTTCAATTGGCAGCAGTGAGTTAAAAATAGATGAACTTTAATATACATTTTGAGTCACTCCTGCAATATTCAGGAGATAAGCATGGGATATAAAAGTCCATGCTGCAACATAAACTCTGTAAATGATGGTTTTGCTTAGAACTACATGAGCTCGACCAATAGATATATTGTCTTTCATCAATTATTTATCGATAGCTGCAATATATGCTTCAGATGTTTCCACCTTTTCACGGTAAAGACGAAACGAGTTTTTGCTTGAAAAGTCATTTACTTGGGTTGTGAGAAATGTTATCTCTCTCTAAAAAGCTCAAGAAATACCAAGAATATAGCTTGTGTTCCAAGACTTACATGAAACTCATCACATTCGGCCAATTATTGTGGTCACTTTAATTATTTATTTTTCTGACACATACATTTGAGCGACCACCGAAACCATTTTATAACTTCTATATACAAGAATGCAATTCAAGGACGACAGCTTTACCTTAAAGAACTATTTCACTATAAACAACAAAAGCGAAACAAACGAATGGCTTTACACAAAACGAATTTACAAATGAATACTCCAGTGTTTAAGAGGTGTTGCGTACACATCGATGTTTCGTAAGACAGTATAACCTCGCATCTAGTGCTAAAAAGAGTAACATGTATTCCGATCATACATTACTACACGTTTAACGTTAAAAAAACTGATACATTTTAAACCGCAAATTGAAAAGCTACAGAAGCACGGTACAAACAACGTAGCGTTAGCTCACGTATAACGACAGAAGGTATCAACCTCACGTAACCATACCGTGTACGTGTATATCCACCAGACATTTTTGCTCAATTATTTAGTTTAGCGACGTTCCCTTTTGCCTTGAGATAAACCTGCGGCATATTTTGTTTTAATGCATACAATCTCTCTCTAGTAAACAAACACTGGCAACACACTTCATCCCTCAATGAGTTAGGAAGAGATCGATAGTACGGGCTCCCCAGTCTACTTACCAATAAGCGATCCTTGAGTCCTCCCAGAGGCATTGAGGGTTAGGTTTCTTCCCTTATGCTGACAGCAAAAGGTTAAATTGAAGAAAAAGTATTAAAATTTGTTCAAAATCATGTCAAATTGTGGCCATAAACGCTGTCGGCTGTTCCACCTGCACCTCACATACTTATCTTACCACCGCAGTCATCAGAACACGGAACTTATTTCAAGAAGTAAGTACACAATTTGCTTAGAAACCTCCCCTTCTCTAGCAGCACCCCGAGGGACCCTTCCCGTGTAAGGCTTTTTTTCTCTGATATTCAACATGGCGTCTGTTCGTCAGGCAGACACAGCATTGTGGCTTCATAACAAATTATCTACAGATGATTCTTGGTCTGGTAGTAGCTTGCGGTCTTTACTAACCCAAGATGTCCTCCGTAATATTCCAGAGTGTTTTCATAGGCTTGAAACACAGGTGAAAGTGAAATTATTAATGGCTTTTCTCCATCTTCCCCGTCGAGTGATAGAGGAAATGAGCGGTGAAATGAGCGAAATATTTGAGATTGGAAGCCAGGATGAAGACGAGTGGGTCCGTGTTTTATCTGAGATTCTAAAGTATTATCCAAGCACAGGAATGCTGAATGTTCATCTCGAGCATGTCAGCCCAGTGTTTGCAGAAGTGGCAGAAGAAATCAGAAAGACTGGTAAGATTTACATCTTTACAACACGACAAGTTATGTTTTAAGCTCCTGAAATAATTGTACATACTCAATTTTAATTGAATATAACTGTGGTCTTCAAATACCCCTACAAGAGGGACTGTCATTTATATGATAGGTTGAATGCCAGACAACTCGTCCCCTGGACTATTTGCCCCAGACGATTAGCCCCCAGCTTTGGATGATTAGCCCCCAGTCTTTGGACGATTAGCCCCCAGTCTTAATTAATGTAAAGGAGAAGTTACGTTCATCTGTTGGTCATTGACTTTTGTGAGTGTGTGGCTCCTAAATGATTTTTTTTTTTTGTGAATGGTTATCTTTATTAATGGAGGCAGCTATCGCACTGAGGCCTTCTTGAATACAGGAGATACACATGGTAAGGTAGATGGAAGACATCATATTGAAGATCGCGATTTGTTGTTGCTGAATAAGCTAATACCAGTGTCCACAATTGAAGGATCCCTTTTATACACATCCCTAGGATCAAGATTTTGACTTCGAATGAAACACGCCATTTGATTGGAGGAATCGTTAATTTAAGAAAACAATGTCTTGCGTCAAATTTGCAGAAGTTTGCACATTGCATGTGGGTTTAATTTGATGTAAACAACAATGAATCAAATTTTGCACCTTGTGCATGGGTTTGAAATAAGCAAACAACAATGAGTAAACGTTTGCACGTTGCGCATGGGTTTTCGTTAAACAAATAAATAATAGTCAGTAAAAGTTTGCGCAATGTGGGTGGCGAGTTTGAAATAAACTCCCATTGCCATTAACAAGTAGTCGTCAATAAGCTAAAGTTTCGAAGTTTCGTTCCTGGTTTCTTTCCTTTCCTAATTTTAAAAGTTCTCGAAATAAACAACATGACGAAGAAACATTTGTCAAATATGTAAACAGAAGGAACACAGTTCACTTTTGTAAAATAATATACTTTATAATTTGACATGCATGGCAGCTAAACGTTCATAAGAAACAAATAACAAGAAAATTGTTTATTTCAAAATACATGATAGGGAAACGTTTGTAAAGTAAACAGCAAGAGCACAGTTTATTTCAAGGATGGTGGGTTGGGGGTTAATAGTCCAGAGGCAGGGGGCTAATCGTCCAAAGACTGGGGGCTAATCGTCTGGGGCTAATTGTCCAGGGGGTGAGTTGTCCAGATATCAATAGGTTGAATCCACCACATGCAATTTGATTTTTACACAGGATCTATTGGGGATAGACTCACACATGATGTCACCATTAACATCATTTTGCTTTTTTATCATATGAAAGAAATAGATTGCATCATGTGAGGCATCTTTTCAGCAATAGGTCACAGAAGACGTCAAATTGTGGTCAGAACATCAGTGATAGACTCGCACCTTGTTTGCCTTTTTTTGTCCTTAAGTACCACATTTTGACATCATCTGTGATCAGTTACTGAACAGACACATGGCAACATGAAAGCTGTTTGATAAATACATCATTTTTATTAGTTCAATAGTTATTAGCTATCATCTTAAAATCTGCTCAGGGGAGTTTTCTCCTTATCCTGAGAGTACCCCCTTAAAACAAGGATCCCTTATTCTGTTGTTTTTTATGGTGTTTTTATTTTAAGTTACCAGTCTTCTAGACAGTGGATCTAGTCTTCTTCCTCTGGAGTGCCTATATTTAAACAGAACAGCTCTTGTCACCATGGTAGGACATCAGCCTCCCATTCCCAAACACTTTACACTTAGAAGAAAACCAAAGTCTGCTGCCCTAAAGGCAGAACTTACACAGAAAGGTATTTGTTTTTGTTTTTCTAAATAGAACAATATCCACAAATATGTTACAACACAACTGATAGAGTGGGATAATTATAACCTCTTGACATGCAAATCATGCGGTCAGCAGTCAGCCAAGATGGCGGCGTATTTTTCATCTCTGCTGTTTCTACTTGTTTTAGCGACCATATTGGCTCGGAAATTATATGAGCAGCCTCATTTTACATTGGGAATTGGCAGGTTTTGCCTAAACATTAGTTTAGCAAGTAGCAATCCTATTCCAGAGGGCTTTCAAGTGATTGTTAGCCAATTTAAACCAAACATTTATACATCAACATGTTTGAAGCCAATGAATGTCAGAGGAGCTCTATTTCTTATTCTATTCTTGGGAGCTCTATTTCTTATTCTATTCTTGGGAGGTGACATTGAATTTAATCCTGGACCAAATTGGAAATATCCTTGTGGGGTATGTAGCAAGCCAGTGCGGAGAAACCAAAAGGGGATTCAATGCAATAACTGCAATTTGTGGTACCATACGAAGTGTGCACAGTAGGGGATGAAATTTACCATAATTATTTTAGCTAATTCATCTTGCACCTGGATCTGTGTTAACTGTGGTCAACCCAGTTTTACTGATTCACTATTTGAAAGATCGATTGAATCTTCAAACTCGTTTTCATGTCTGGATCCATTATCACCAGTACCTCCACAGACAACTAGTACACCTAACAACAGACTTAAAGGGAAGAAACCTCAAGCCAGAAAAAATATTTTGACCAAATTAAAAGTTGTCAGTCTAAATTGCGGCAGTATCAGATGTTAAAATGAAAGTGGATTATTTAAATCTCTTTTTGACTCTGAGAAACCTCACGTCGTCCTTGGCTCTGAATCAAAGTTGGACTCATCAGTCTCCAACAGCAAGGTTTTCCCTCATGATTATCTAATTTTCTGTAAAGACAGGATAAGTGACAACCCAGGTGATGGTGTTTTCATTGCTGTACATAGCTCAATTCTAGCAACACAACAACCTAAACTTAACTGTTGAGCTGAAGCCATATGGATTTACCTTACATACATACATACCTACATTAGTTGATCACTCCCCCACAGGGCTTCTCAGGGCTAATCTTACACCCCCCCATTAAGGTTGAGATTGGATGTCAGCATTATCAGGCGCCTCTGGCAGCCGCTTCAGTCCATGTAACGATCTCACCTTCCCCCCACCCATCCCACCCCAGGTGAGGACATTCATCACACAGTAATCTCGTGCATGGGAAATTATCAAACAAAGACCTTTGTATTTAGCATCAGTGTACCGACTGCCTGGATCCCAAGAAGTAGCCCTTGATGAGCTGGAGAACACCTTACTTTCTCTCCAATCAAATGGCTCATGCCCGCGAATTATTATGTGTGGAGATTTCAATGTGCTGGACAATCTGTGGGAACAGTCAGCACTATTGTCTCAATTTCAATAAGGACTTTCTGCAAACCATAGAAAGCTAAACCTTGTTGAGGACTTTGGACTCAATTAGTGAACTTCCCAACCAGCGGTAAATCTACGCAAGATCTTGTTTTCTCCAGCCACCCAGATCTGATATCAAATATTCATAGTATAAATGGAATTAGCAACTGTTGAGCAGTGTCATTTGATCTTAATGTTACAATTAAACCTAACAAGAAAAAACCAAGATCTGTTTATAAATTCAACAAAACAAACTTTAGCCAAGTAAGATCTGATGCGTCAAATCTTTCTGGTGCTTTCTTTGCAAGAAATCCTCAAGGACACACTATTGATGATAACTGGGAATTTTTTAAAACAGGACTTATGGATATCGTACATAAGCTGGTCCCAAAAAAAAACTTGGCTCATGGAGTGATACCCCATGGATGACGAGGGACCTGAAACGCCTGCTGAGAAAGAAGAAAAGACTTTATAACATTAGCAAAAAAATAATAATCCTATTGATTAGAAGAAATATCGGCAATTCCAAAAGCACATGAATATGAAACTTCGCCAGGCTCAAGATAATTTTATTGCTGAAACTCTTGATGTTCAACCTAATGAAAAACCCAAGAAGTTTTGGTCCTACATCAAGGCTAAAAGGCAAGATCAGATTGGAATTCCACCTCTGATGAGTAATTCAGGTATCAAAGTTGATAGCTTATTAAGTAAGGCTCAGATTCTAAACAGCAAAATTAATTTCAACAAGTCTTTATGGTGGAAGATATAACTACTCTTCCCAACCATTCACTCTGTGATAGTACCAGCATGGACTCTCTATCTTTTGATGCTTCAGAACCTTGACTCTAAAAAGGCAAATGGCCCTAATGAAATTCCCACAAGAATTATCAAGGAAACAGCTGCTGAAATTTCTGAAATGGTCTGTTTTCTATTTAACCAATCTTACAATTCAGGCCAGCTGCCTTCAGATTGGTGAAAAGCTAATGTTGTCCCGATTTTTAAGAAAGGTGTTACCAGTAAACAAGATCCTAACAATTATCGACCTGTATCTCTGACTGTGACTTAATGCAAAGTAATGGAGCATATCATCTACCGGAGTATTATGCAGCATTTGGAACATAACAAAATCTTGTCTGCAAACCAACGTGGTTTTAGGAAGAACCATTCATGTGAAATTCAAGTCCCTCTTACTGTTGAGGATCTAGCTAAGAATCTGGATGAGGAATCTGAAATCAATCTACAGATCTTTGATTTCAGCAAAGCATTTGACAAAGTGCCACATCAAAGATTGCTGTCCAAACTTGATAATTATGGTATTCAGGGAAAAACACTTCCTTGGATAACTTCATGGCTGACAGAAAGGTCTCAAAGTGTGGTTGTGGATGGGGAAACCTCAAGTCCCATTAAGGTCATGTCAGGAATTCCACAGGGCACTCTTTTAGGCCCCCTCGTGTTTCTGCTATTTATCAGTGATATTCACGAAAAGTTAGACAGTACTCTGAGGCTGTTTGCTGACAATGCATTGCTCTATAGGGAAATAAACTTGGGGAGTGCCACCATCATTCTCCAGAATGATATCAATAAATTAGTATCCTGGGGCAAAATTTGGCAGATGCAATTCAATACTACCAAATGTCATACAATGAGAATATCCAGGATGAAAGAATCTGTACCAGCTGTTTACTTTTGATCAGCAAGAGTTAACCTCTGTGACAAACCACCCATATCTTGGTGTTCTGCTATCTGATGATTTGGAATGGAATCAACACATTCAAAATATTGTGAATAAAGCCGAGAAGTCTCTTGGCTTATTGAAACGCAACCTTTACCCCTGCTCTATAAGAACAAAACGGTTAGCATACGTATCTATCATGAGACCAAATTTAGAGTATGTCACTGCTGTGTGGGACCTTTACAGACAGGACCACATTGACTTGATTGAAGCTGTCCAGAGGTGTGCAGCTAGATTTATTAAAAAGGACAACAGTAGATCCTCTTCTGTGACAAACATGTTGAAGTCATTAGATTTAGATCATTTGAAAGATAGACACAAAGCCCATCGTTTGAATATTTTTTATTTAGTAGTTAATACAACCACAGCAACAAATTTTATTTAAGCTTAATAAGAAAATTACAATGCTTGGGCCTGCAAGTAGTTAGGACTATTCGAGGCCGGCAGAAGAGAGGAAAATAAAAAAAAAAAGAAAAGAATTCTATAGAAAATGAATATTTATATGTAAAATTATAATATATAGACAAACAATCCTAAAAGAAATCTAGTTTGCCATGTGGCTTATAGACAGAATGAAACAGGAGGGCAGACTGTAGTATATACTGGAAGTACACAATTATAATTTTGAGAATTATACTCTAATATGAGCAATTCTTATATAATCATCCTCTTTTTTCAGAATTTCAAAGAGTTTTATTATTTCCTTTATTGCACTTTTAAATTGATTTTTTTTAAGTGCTTTGATAGGAAGTGGAGTACTGTTCCAGACTAAGGTGCCTTAAGTAGAGAAGGCTCTCTTCATATTTTCAGTTCTAACTTGTTCAACATAATAATTTTCATTGGTAACAGATCTAGTCTGGTAACTGTGGATAGAAGCCAGCTTTGTGAACATAATTATTCTTCAAACAACAACAAACATATGAAACATATGTGTGAACTGCGGTTATGAGACGTATATGAGAACGATTCTTCGCAGTAAAGCACTATTTGAGCAATAGTGAAAATCAGACCTGAAAAAAATTTCAGGCCTGTACGGGATTCGAACGACTGACCTCTGCGATACTAGTGCAGCGCTCTACCAATTGGTAGAGCGCTGCTAATCTACCAATTGGTAGAGCGCTGCACTAGTATCGCAGAGGTCAGTGGTTCGAATCCCGTACAGGCCTGAAATTTTTTTCAGGTCTGATTTTCACTATTGCTCAAATAGTGCTTTACTGCGAAGAATCATTCTCATATACGTCTCATAACCGCAGTTCACACATATGTTTCATATGTTTGTTGTTGTTTGATTTATCATCTACGGGTTGATATCGAATTAATTTGATGGCCTGCTCCCAGTTGGCTTGTTAGCTCAATTGGTAGAGCGCTGCACTAGTATCGCAGAGGTCAGTGGTTCGAATCCCGTACAGGCCTGAAATTTTTTTCAGGTCTGATTTTCACTATTGCTCAAATAGTGCTTTACTGCGAAGAATTGTTCTCATATACATAATTATTCTTAATGTTATCAGGAACGAGATTATTGTGGACATTGTGCATTAAAAGGCTCATTTGCTCAAAGCACAAGAATGATATCAGCAACTGTTTAGTTTGTAAGAATAACAGAACTGCATGAGCCGCCACCCAGTTAGCCCAATGGATAGTGCGCTGGACTGTTGTGCGGGAGGTCAAGGGTTCGAGCCCCGTCTGGACCAACACTCAAGGTCTTAAAATAATTGAGAAGAATTTGCTGCCTTTCTATAACATCAAGAAATGGTTAGATATTCTAGTCTTTTCGGATAGGGACGAATAAATGGAGGTCCCGTCTCCTGCAGGGTTGGGGTGGGAGACAATAATTTCCCACACACGAGATTACTGTGTGTGTCCTACATAGATGACTCTAAGATCTTCTTATCCTTTCCAATCAAAGATACCGAGTCTGCAAAACACGATCTTGAGGTAGATTTAAGACGGGTGGCTACATGGTGTAGTAAAAATCAACTACTAATTAACCCTGAAAAGACCAAGTTCCTAATGGTTGTTGGGACACAACAACTACTACACAGGCTTCCTAACAAAATTGCGATCTCTTTCTTGGGGAAAGAGGTCACACCTGTATCCAGCGCTAAGGATCTTGGAATAATTCTAGATAACTTAACCTATGACCAACACATTCATCAAATTACCTCATCGTGCATGGCCAAACTTTGTCAAATAAATAGGGTAAAGAACAGTTTTGATAGGGACACACTACGTACGATCATCTCCGCTCTAGTCCTAAGCAAGTTGTTCTATTGCTCTACTGTTTGGTCAAACAGAACTGCTGCAAAGATCAAGAAGCTTCAATCCATTCAGAATTTCGCATACAGAATCATTACAAACATCAAGAAATTTGATCATATTACACCTTCACTACAGAGACACTGTAATGACATTTAGGTGCATCAAGGGCCTGGCCCCCACATACTTATGTGAGTCTTTTCGATAGCACAAGTCTATTCACTATCATGACACTAGAAACAAAGAATCCCTTGATATTCCTCCAAGTAAGACCAAGTCCGGCCAGCGACGTTTCCTCCACAGAGCAGTCAACATTTGGAACAATTTAGACAATGTTTTCAAACAGTTATCTTAAACACCATTTTAAAAAGAAGTTGAAAATACACATGGTTGAGAACTATTTTAATGACCGTTTTTTATAAATCATAATTTCATTCATTTATTATCATAATATATTTGTATTGTTTAGTATTGAAAAGCCCTTAGGGGAATGCTACTAAAGGGTAGGTAGGTAGGTAGGTAGGTAGGTAGGTAGGTGGGTAGGTGGGTAGGTGGGTAGGTGGGTAGGTGTTCCAGGTTCATGCCATGATTGAAGGATAATCTTATGAACCACATGTGGTAATGCTCATTGGAGTATTGTCATGAGGGCAGGAACTAGTTGCTTGGTTTTCCCTTCAGAGGGAAAGGAGCTTGATGCAGACAGTGACTCCTGATGATTATTTATGCGGTGTGAAACTTAATTCTTATAATTAGGTGGTGTGAAACTTAGTTCCTATAATTAGTGACACGTAATTCTACTGAAAGTGAATAAAAGCTAAGTTTTAAAGTTCGATAGGTAGAATTTGTTTTCATGACGGCATTTGGAAACTAGTTCAGATCTCATGTTGAGTAAAGTGTTTTTGTTGGCTTGGAGAATGCGGACTTTTTCTGCGAGGCACAGATTACATTTCTTAGTTTTGTTATAGTAGGCAGGAGTGTGGCAGAGAATAGACCAGTGAATTGAGTAGGTTGTTTGACTGTTTTTCAGATCCCAGGTGTACTTTGATAGTTCAGTGGAGTTGGAGAACTTAGGGTTGCGGAAAGAAAGCGTGTGTTGGGTGTAGCGGTGTTTGAATGTACCTTCTGTGAGACCTATGTAGTTTTCTCCATTGCGGTTGTTGTTCGTTGTGATGTTGGCTTTGTAGATCAGGCTTGAAGAGAGACATTTATTATTTAGGGGGGGCAATTTGCTTTCATCCTGCAGTTGCATCCATCTTCCTGGGTAGTTTGGGGGGTGTTGAAAATGTTTTTGTTGTGGCGGCTGATAATAGATTCCATATTTTCCACGCAGCAGTTGCTTACTTTGACTGTGTTCTTGTTGAAAATTTTGGAGTAGCAGTGCGATTTTGGGGAGTGTTTTTGGATTAGGGATAGGAATTTTCTTGCAATGTTGGTCTGGACATTCTTTCTGAAGGGAGGGTTGAACCATATTGTTTTCCAGTTTCTGTTCTTCTGGGAGTTAGCTGTGGGTGCTTTGTAGTCGTGGAATTCTAGTTTGGTGTGGTATCCACTTGCTTTTAGTGCAGACTCGCATGGAGGCTTGGCATTATCGAATACTTCTCTATTACATGAGTTGACGGAAAGTCGTCGGTTGATTGATTCAGGTAGATGGGCGATTATGGGCAGTAGATGGTTGGATTTCGTGTTGATGTAGAGGGGGTCGTTGTTCGGCTTGCGGTAAGAATGGTATGTACCAGATTTGAGGTTAAGCATGATGTCTAGGAAATTACGTAGAAGAAGTGACTTGGAATAACATTTGATGATAAAAACTTGCGACAAAACGTTGCTTGATAACATTGTAAAATTTAAAAACGATAAAAAGCTATAGAAAGCTAAAATCGACGAACGTTAACATAACGTCATCAAGTCAAGAATGTATAAAAATAAGTTCTATAAATACTAAAAACGAACAATAAGAGAAAATAATTTGCGGGTTCAACAAAAAGTTTAGCACCTATAGAGTCCATTTGCACATTCAGATTAGGTTTGAATTTCTTAATATAAAGCATTTCAAACACTAAACAATCAAATTTGGTTTGACACTTTCTCAGAATCTTAAAATGACTATCATTCAAATGATCCCTCCTACCATGCGCTTCATGAAAATGCTTGCCAATTGCCGAATTTTTGTGTTCAGCGACACGTTGAAAAAGGTGTCAGGCCGTATAGCCAACATAATCTGCATCGCACAGATCACATACAAAATGATAAACAACGCATCACTGATTAACAATTGACAGCTTGGGTTCTTTAGGTTTTAGGTCTTGTTCTAATTTCTTGCTTACAAAAAGTGGCTGCAAAATGAGGCCAATCTTATTACTGAGATCACACAGCTGTCTCTGAACAGAATTAGCTGAAACCTGATCTTTGAATGGTAGATTAGTTCTGACTATGTTGCTCTTGTCAGCATTTCTCTCCGCTGTGCCTATTGAAGGTTTACGAGAAACAAGATTGGAAAAAACAGAATCTATAAGACTACAAGGGTAATCAAGATGGATAAAAATGGAGTGCAATTTGGCACATTCTTCATTGAAACCCTCTATTGTGGAGGATAGTACATAAGCACTATGTAACATTGTCTTTAATAAAGAGTCTTTATAGCGTTTGTCAGTATGACTATGGAAATGTAAAAGCAAGCCAATATTAGTTGGCTTTCTATAGACTTGAGTTTCAAGTTTTGTTCCATTCTTGATGATATCAAGGCCGATGAAAGGAATCCTATCATCAACAGGAAGCTCCATCGTGAACAGTAAACTGGGATGTAGGCCATTCAGGGTAGTAAGAAACTTAGTGGCAGCATCAGTGTTTGACATTCTTATAAGAGTATCATCAACGTATCTTCTGTATAAATGAGGCATCAAGCCATCGCGTGTGAGTTTCTCTTCGAGGTGGCACATGAAGACGTTTGCTATTAGGGGGCCAAGGGGGGGAGCCCATAGCTACTCCATCCGTTTGCTCATACTACTGACCATCAAACTGAAAAAGTTGATTGGTTATGGATTTCTAGCAATTTAACAAGCTGATCTTTTTGGAGGATAAGCCCATGGGTTTTATTAAACCAGTCATCTGCGAAGGCTTTGTTGACTAAGATGTTAATAGTCTCATCCAACAGCACATTGGTGAAGAGAGCTGTAACATCATAACAGACCAGAATATCATCTTCATTAACAGAGAGGTTACAAATTTCATTGGCAAAATCAAAAGCATCGGTAATTGTGTACTCCTTTATGGAAAGTGGTTTCAGCTTTTCTTCAAGCCACTTGGCGAGCTTGTGATTGTACATTCTGGTGACAGATAAAATGGGCCTCACACTTAACGTGGCTTTGTGAGTCTTAGGAAGGCCATAGAGATGTGCAAACCGGGAACTTTTTGGAGAGAGTATATTTGCAATTTGCAATTTCCAACTCCCTGAGCTCGACTTCTAACAACTGCGACATGGGACTATACAGAGACGACGGACTCGCATTACTAAAAAATGCCCCAGGAAGGGGTCCCATGTGGCAGTTATTAGATGTCGAGCTCAGGGAGTTGAAAATTGCAAATTGTAGATACGCTCTCTCCGAAAAGTCTAGGAAATTGGCTGTTTTCAGGCTAGTTTTTATGGAGATGGTGGGGCTGTGCTATTTAAAGAGACTAATGAATTTCTTTCTGGTTCGTTCCACTTGGGGTCCTGGGGCATTTTTTAGTAATGCGAGCCCATCGTCTCTGTATAGCAGTTGTTAGAAGTCAAGCTCAGGGAGTTGAGGATGAACAGGCCGATGAGATCACATATCTCAGTGCCGTCGTAACTGCCCATGGTTATGTCAAATAAGGAGTCGTTAAACTAGAATTCTGCAATTACGAAGCACCCACAGCTAACGCCCACAAGAACGGAAACTGGAAAATAATATGGTTCAACCCTCCCTTCAGTAACAACATTCAGACCAACATCGCAGGAAAATTCCTATCCCTAATCCAAAAACACTTCCCGAAATCGCATCGCTACTCAACAAGAACACAGTCAAAGTAAGCTACTGCTGCATGGAAAATATGGAATCTATTATCAGCTGCCACAACAAAAACATTCTCAACACCCCCCAAACTACCCAGAAAGATTGATGCAACTGCAGGACGAAAGCGAATTGCCCCCTAAATAATAAATGTCTCTCTACAAGCCTGATCTACAAAGCCAACGTCACAATGAACAATGACCCCAATGGAAAAAACTACATAGGTCTCACAAGGTACATTTAAATGCCACTACACCCAACACACACTTTCCTTCCGTGACCCTAAGTACTCCAATTCCACCAAACTATCAAAACACACCTGGGATCTGAAAAACAGCCAAACAACCTACTCGATTCACTGGTCTATTCTCTGACACACTCCTGCCTATTCTAACAAAACTAAGAAATGCAATCTGTGCCTCGCAGAAAAAGTCCGCATTCTCCAAGCCTGCAAAAACACTTTACTCAACACGAGATCTGAACTAGTTTCCAAATGCCGCCACAAAAACAAATTCTACCTATCGAACTTTAAAACTTAGCTTTTATTCACTTTCAGTAGAATTACATGTCACTAATTATAGGAACTAAGTTTCACTCCGCCTAATTATAGGAATTAAGTTTCACAGCATAATTAGCATCCTGTATATAAGGTATGTCTTCCATTGGAATAACCACCGTCTGATGATTGCGAAAGCGTGAAACTACGAGTCACGGAAACTTTGTTTCATTGTCGATTTTACTATTTCCATTTACGCTCTACTTTATGTATTGAGCACTATACAGCCAGCTAAAGCATCTCCTCCAGATATATATATATATTGTGGGAGGAAAAAAGACAAGTAAACTACAAGTTCATCCCTACAAGCCTGTTTCGTGGTTGCCCACTCATCAGGGGATTTTTCCACTCATCAGGGGAAAAATCCCCTGATTAGTGGGCGACCACGAAACAGGCTTGTAGGGATGAACTTGTAGTTTACTTGTCTTTTTCCTCCCACAATATATACTTCGCTTTACTTCTATGTATTGAGCACTGTTCTACGAAAATCAAGTCACACCTTATATATATATATATATATATATATATATATATATAGGCAGAAATGTGATGGTCAAGAGGCCAACTCCAATGTAGCTTTGTTGGTTTATTAGCTCGATAAACCAACAAAGCTACATTGGAGTTGGCCTCTTGACCATCACATTTCTGCTTTTATTTACGTTATTTCAAGAGCCCACGATCGCCTCAGTGATCCTCCAAGCTGCGCATTTGAGAATGATCATCATTGTTTGTGGGACCCCTTACAAGTTTCTACTATAGATATATATATATATCTTGGGGAGATTCTTTAGCTGGCTGTATAGTGCTCAATAAGTAAAGTAGAGCATAAATAGAAATAGAAAAATCAACAATGAAACAAAGTTTCCATGACTCGTAGTTTCATGCTTTCACAATCATCAGATGGTGGTTATTCCAATGGAAGACATACCTTATATACTTTATATATAAAAAACAGGGTAAAGAATTCACCTTCTTTGCCACGAAAGAAACATTTCGGATAAAACATTCTATGAACTGCACATCAACAAACTTGGTTCACGTAATAACATGTCCAGGATGTGGACATAATTATATAGGAGAAATGGGTGATGTCCTGAGAAGTGGAGTGACAGTCCACAAACAACAAATTAGAGACCCGCACGCACGTATGCTGGGAGTCAGCAAATATATTGATGAATGTGCTGTGGGATTGACCCCTCAGTTCACTATCTTTCCATTTTACAAGATTCCCGGCCCTTCTGAGATCATGAGAAAGAACAAAGAAAGATTTTTTATTTCTAATTATAAACCCGTTCTTAATTATTTGAAATTATGCTAATTGCTCGTGTGTGCTTTGAATTACAATAACCATTGTAATTGCAATATATTAGATCTGTGATGTAATAAGTCAATAAACACACTTTGCTATGCCTGAAGAGCCGCAACAGCGGTGAAATGCGTAGCGCAAAAGCAAAGAAAAAGAAAAAGTGTACTTTCGTTTTCCATTTATTTCAGTATACATGTATATATGATAGTTATATGTATACTACACACCTGAACTCAGTGAAAGGATGTCACAGTCATAAACTTGTAACTCCTGTTTTTTGGTCTACAAAACATGCCACTGAATTCACCAAGAAATTAAGTTGGTGAGTAACAATGACAAATGTTAACAGTTTTTTTTGTGTTGTATGTAAAGCCAGTGAAGCAGTTTCAGCACATAAAAAAGGCCTTGGAACTTCAATGAGCTCAGCCCACAAGCTTCAGTCACCAAAGAAGTTTGAAGCTCCTGGTCAGTAAGAGAATTATTATCAAACAAATGATACTGTATAAGTGCAACCTCTATAATTCAGCTGCAAGTTATCCTGTTTATGGTGTGAAAAGTTTGCTTAATGTCTTATATTTCCCCACAACAGCAGTAACAATTATAATGATGTTAATGAATGCAAATAGGTCAGTACAGACTTGGTGCATTCAATTTTACTTGTGTTGATCAAAGTATGTCTCTCCTCACTAACAGTCAGAGTAACACCAAGAATGTCAAACCGTCCAACCCCCAGCAGAGGGACTCCATCCACTGGTTCATCTAGGAGCATTATCTCTGCTGCTACACTCAAACATCATGGCCGCACAAAGGTGACTGTCTCCATTGTACATGTATGTGGCTTAGGGCTGTGATCTTAAAGATACCATTCTGCCTTTTTTGGTAGCAAATAGGTACAAGTTGTAACTGATTTGGACTGCTATCCTTGATACCTTTAGTTACCAACATTGGTTATTATACTTAAAATTTTGTTTGCTTGAGGAAAATTGTGGCATTTGAATGTTTAGACAAGGAACATGGTTTTGACTTTGGCAAAGTACTAAACCAGTGTTGCACAATACTCATGGGCTGGATTCCCACTCAAGCTTGAACTCTTTTTTTTTCCAGGCTTTAGTTTTACTAGGCTTTAGAATAGACAACTATGATAATCATGCTTCTTTTAAAATCTTACCTCAGCAGTTTAAATATATTATTTTCATTATACCAGTATTGTGTATCGTATTAGGTAATGCAGTCTTCTGCCAGGGTTGTATGATTGAAATTCCCCATTCATGCTCAAAACAAAGATTTGTCAGTCTGAACCGGTATGAATCTTACAGCTATACAGCTATATTACAGCAGTCGAAAGATCACCCAAAAAATTAAAAAGAAACCATGTGATAATTCCCTTTATGCCAACAGCTTCTGGATATAAATGAACAGCCAATAGGAGGTGGTAGAGAACTCAAAAGGAGAAAGAAATTGGCAGGTAATAAAAGCACTTACACAGTTACCCTGCAAGTACGCACTTTTCAAGTTTCGTTAGAAAAGTCAAGAACGCAAAAAAATATTTAACTCTCAGTTTTACTCGAGAATTTCAATGCCTCAAAGGATTTGAATTAAAAGGTACACATTTTTATCAGATGCGAGGCTATGGGTGGCTTCATGGATGAACCAATCTTGAGAGGAGATTTTTCTCTGTTTTTAATTTTTCTGTTTGTTAGAGTCATGATCATGAACTTTTGTTTATATGACGTTATCAACAATAGAGTCCGAACAAGCAGAGGAGGCAAAACAAAAGAAACTTGACAACAATACTAAACCTCCAGAACCAAGCACACCTGATTATGCTGCAGGTCTAACACCCATGACTCAACCAACCAAGGTACTGTACATTCACCTTTCAAATCTTCAAACGTGTTTATGCCTGCATAGGTCACAATTAAACCTGTCAAATAGAACACTCACGAGATTAGTCAAATTCAACAGGCCATGTTACTGTACAATGTGATTAACTTTGCAATTGACATAAACTGCAAGGACACCCTCTACAATTACTCTTCCTCGGTACAGGTACAAGCTATTTGTTCTCACATTGTTTTCTTTCCATAGGCAAATGTTGTCTTAATTTAGTCCCCATGTACTTCTTATTTTCAAGTCTGCGTGTTGTCTTAGCACATTAAACTTGATTTGATAAAATAATCAGTTCAAGAAGTGATCATGTGTTCAATTACGTGTTCATGTGCGCCCTGCCTTTTATCAAAATCTTCAATTGGCATCTTGCTGTTCATTAATTTTTTTCGCTTTACTTCATGCATTAAAAGCCACCCTCAAGTCCAGAGACACCATCATCAAGCATGCCAGCTCCATCATCAGCTCCGTCATATGTACCCCAGGCTGCCTCAAACATTTCCCAAGCCCCTGCAGCAGCAGCAGCAGCAGCAGCAGATACACTCAGTGAGAGCACCATTAACCTCAAGAGAGAGTTAGAAGTAAGACTCCTTTCTAATTGTTTGTTTTGTTACCTTGGAAACAATTTTGATTTACCTTAACATGTTTGAGTACATGCAAAACTAAAGATGTGCTTTCTTATATGAAGATGCACATGGAACAACAGCGCCAGTTAATGATGAGAGAGCGACAACAAAAACAGGCAGCCGCTGCTGCAATGGCCGCTAGTTCTTCAAGTTCTACATCACCAGCTGCTAGTGATTCTACAAGAAGTCCTGCTGCAGCACCTTCCCCTGGGGCATCGAATACACAACAACAGCAGCAACAGCAAGCAAATAAACGGCAACTTACGCTAACGGTACGTGCGCTCTACATAAAGAACGGAACAAGTGGTAACACTTTGCGACCTTGTGAGGCCTTGGGTTCATTTAGCATATACTGTGTGTAGTTAGGGCGTTCTTTTACCACCAATTAATTAATTAATAAGCTAAATTCTAATAAATTGATTCCAAATACCAACTGAAATAATGAAACAAGTAGATTTCATGTTGCCGTACGTTTGTACGGTAATAGATCGCAGAGGACGTCAAAATGTGATAAGAACAAAAACGACGCACACGAAGCGCAGCCTGATAAAAACTTTATAATGTCCTCGAAGGATCGATATAGACTTCAGCTATTCTTTAGCCTCAAGATCTTGAACAGGGCTTTTGCGCATTATCAGTAATCTATGATGATCTCGGAGATTTTTGCATACGTCGTGGTAATCTGGTGAGTACGGACTGGGACTCTTGTCTGGGACTCTTGTCTGGGACTCTTGTCTGGGACTCTTGTCTGGGACTCTTGTCTGTAAAGATGTGGCCCAGGATCTTTTAAGATCTTCACTTGTTTCTGTGAAATTCCTTATTGGAAATTCAGATTTTATTCTTTTCAAATTTATTTTTCAGCGGGAACAAATGTTAGCAGCTCATGAAATGTTCAAGAATGCGAACCGAGTGAGTCGCGCTGAAAAGGCCCTTATTCTTGGGTTTATGGCCGGTGCTCGAGGTAAATAAACGATGTATTTGTAGTGATTCCTGAGTGTAAAATAAGTCGAATCGATGAAATTTTCAGCCCTCAAAAGCTTGTTATTCGCTGCAAGTGTGCGGGATGTACGCTTACTGTTACATTCATCCTGTTATCAAACTTGTTTGATTGCAGAGAAACCATATTCCCATCAAGGTTCCATAGTAACTATCAAGCTGAGTGAAAACACGGAAACTGTTACATTACCAGACGGCAATCAACAGATGCAGTTGGTGGAAATGCTCTTTGAAATGAATTATGACACGGGTCATTGGCGGAGACTTAAACGAACCAGAGTGGTCTCTAAAAATGGTGCATCCACCTCAGCACAAAAAACCGCTTGATTCACCGCAGACGTAATTCAGGAATTCACTCTGCATCCCTCGCGTGTACAGGAGTGGAAGGATCTCAATCTCATGCATGAATTTGTCCACCAGCTTTTTATAACTGACTAACAACGATATTGCTGCAATATGGTTGGCTGTCAAGGAACATCATGCAGCAGTTGATTCAAATGCTATTTATCAGTAGTGACACCTGTCTCTTGTGACAAAAAGGAACCAGATGATCTGGAATAAGCTAAGATTGGGAGGCCAAACTGAATTATGCCGGAAGGTGGAACTGAAGAATACTGGAAGGCCAAGCCATTTACTGTTTGTTGTAAAGAGTCAGATAAAGAGGAAAGCGAAAAACAATTAGTTGAAAATTGTTCTGTGGGAATGAATGTTCATTGTGAATTCAAAAGTTAAGGAGGCTGAAGTATTTTATTTAAAAGAGAATACAATTGGCGAGAGAGGGTAGCGTTGCCGTTACTTTTGGAATAAGAGCCTTAAGTTTTTTTTTTTGTGATTTTTGTTGTTCCTCTTTTTCTGGAAATTATACTTTTCAAAAATTTGAAAAGAAAACAGACAGGATCAATGGTGTTAAGAGATAGCTATGTAGTATAAATGGAAGAGACATTAAGCACAATTTAAGCTCGTTTTGCGCGAAAAGGCAAATGCTGAGTTCCAGAGTATAGACGTGTAGCACTAAATCTTTTTTCAGTTGGGCGGGAGGGGGTCAACTAAGGCCTTTTCGTCATCCAATCAGGGCCCAGTTGTTCGAAGGCCGATAAGGGCTGACCCAGGGTTCAATCTTAATCCAAGTTTCTACATTTCTCTGTTGAAAGACCGTTTTGGGATTATTTTCCCAATTCTTGTTAAAGCACTCGATCATCAAATTGTAGACAAATTGAATTAAACTGAATTTTCTTTAAAGCTTTCAGATCAGAAATCCAATTTTACACTAATTGTGGGTTATCTTAACTCACCTCTGAACAACCCGGCCCAGGTCGTTAGGAAGCCTTTGAGCATGCTCACCTCTGAACAACCCGGCCCAGGTCGTTAGGAAGCCTTTTAGGAGATCAGAGGGCCCTATTTACGCACTTAACTGAGTTAACCGTATTGAACACGGTTACAAATCATTTGCACCACAAGTGGTAGTAATGACGCAATCTGATTGGCCAATTTGCCGTTATCGTTAAGAGTACGAACAACGATGCTCTCGTCAACGTATCACTCAATGCCATTATCAGCTCTCCACAAACATCGATTTACTCGACTTCGATATTGTGCTAAAAAACAA
Organism: Stylophora pistillata; assembly: GCF_964205215.1. Lineage (NCBI taxonomy): Eukaryota > Metazoa > Cnidaria > Anthozoa > Scleractinia > Pocilloporidae > Stylophora > Stylophora pistillata. The sequence goes on along the minus strand of NC_142525.1, from coordinate 19,707,411 downwards.
ATCGACAGCGTGGACTGTACTCTTGTCGACTTCGATATTCGTCATAGCAGCGGTCAAAATTTGTTTCGGACACGAATATCGTTGTCGATTAGCCAGTACAGATCACGCTAAACCGCTGTCGATTTGTGAAGTATCTGGACACCTTTATCAGCAAACTTTTTGGATCGAATCCAGGCCTAAAAAACAAACAAAGAACATTTAAGTAAATAGAAATTTCAATTGTCAGCTTCAAATGAGTTTGTATCATAGCGACTCAAACAAATTGCCACAAAGCAAACGCGGGCAATGTTTCTTATCTTTCAGGTTGCTAATGAGAGGAAAATATTTGTGGAACATCTTGGCCTTAGTGCATTGTTCCCTGTAGAACATCTCAAAGCTGTTTTCAAATTATTCTAACTCCAAGAGTTGAAAATGTTAATTGTTGCCACAAACATAAATGGGCAGAATATACAAGAATTAAAACGTTTCGAAACTATTTTTTCTCGTTTCGCACTTGGTCTCACTCGTTCTGACTCTTCTATTTGACCAAAAATGTTCCTTCTCGGTAGTATAGCCAAACTGTGAGGATCCTTTGGGCTCCAGGGCCGTTGAGAATGTTTCCTATATGACGTCTTTAAAATGTGAAGTAGTAAAGATTCATTGTTCAGTGCTTTGTCGTACTGATTGCATTCAAAGAAAGTTCAGTCGGGTTTGGGCATTTTCATAACTCTACGTACTAGCTAAGTCCACGTTATGTTCCATTATGTTCAACCCCTTTTTAAAATTATCATTACTCAGTCAGTCCAAAGTACAGCTGCTTTTAAAATTTAATCAGTTGAGTGATCGACGGCACTACAACCTAAAAATAATGGAATTGTCTCCCGTCTCATAGCGTGAAATTCGAATGTTCGCGAATAATGAACCGAACATAATGAAATTTTGCGCTCAATTTAGATATTTTAACATGAACGGTCAAGATGAATAGAAATGGTTTATTTGTTTCTATTTTGGAGGTGACAGGCATCACGAGTGATCAGACAATCATTTAAAGTTTACGGAACAATCTTAATTCAAACCTGGAATGTGAATACACAGTGAGCCAGCTGATCGGCAAGGGAGGCCACCATGCTGATTTGAGGGACCCCCAGGGGGGAAAAGTTTTGTTTAGCAAACGAATTCACTTGATTAGCTAAATTCCGACTCGATCTTGCCGGTATTTACGATGATTGGCTTTCTGTTCCTTACCAAAACCCTGACTACAGCAATTGTGATGTTACTAGTCTGCCATGGACAGGCATCAAGCAATCAAGGTAAGTCTTTGCATCAGTCAGGCGGTCTCTCAAGGATCTTGACGTTTAATTGTAACTTGATTAGTGCGACAACAGCAGAAGGAGGGACGACAGGTTTATCTCGTTGTTAAGCAAGAGGTGAACAGAAAGAAGGGTGAATATAAGGAAGTAGTATCACCACAACAATTTGCAACAATCATGAAACAGAGTCGGTTAGTTATTCATTTACATGAGCCGCTCCTTACTCGATATTGTGGGCAAGTACTTGTCGAAGAGCACTTTTGGCAGAGTTCATTTGAACGGCTTGGATAATTTCTTGACAGAATGAAGAAGCTTTACAGAGGAAATATTCAGTAATAATTATCTAGTTTAACTCAGTGCAGTGTACAAGAAGAGCAAAACCTGTATAGCCTAAAATAAAGCAACGAAATTCTATTCACAGACTGAATGCTTCGTTAATAATGCATAAAAATATGTTTTGCCAGACTTTCGTTAGTTTCGAGAGTTCTCCTAAAGTAGACCCTAAAGGGAACTTATACAAAAGGAAATTACTGTTGCTGTTTGTTGTAGTAACACTGCTTCACACTTACAGATGCAACTATAAACTGACTCCAAGTTAGAATCTGGCTTTACATTTATTAGCATTTACAATTTTATTACCATTCTTTCCATACTCAAAAGAATCGAAATATTTGAAAAAAAAATAAAGTGGCAAAGAGAGAGTGTTACCACCTTTACAAAGAAAATCGATGAGTAGTTTTTTTCTCCTCCAGAAGCATGGGCTCATTGAGAGTTCATAAGCTGAAAAACAATCACCCAGTCTATGTTGTCGACCAGGGGACAACAAAAGTAACTTTATCACGTATCGACTACTTTTTTCTTTGCTTACGTCATTTCACTGGGCGGGGGGGGGGGGGGTACTTATCATCAGGACCGATACACAAATCGCGAGGTGACCTTTGAAAAAAAAACCACCACTTTTAAAGAAGTTGTTATCTTTCTCCTACACTGCAATAGAAGTAATAATAAATAAAGTGTCAAAGATGAACTTGATAATAATCCGTTTACATAACCGCTTACCGTAAAAATAACATAATTTCGACGACCTTTCTCTCACACAAGTCCTTTTTCCTCTCGTTATTGCATTATCTCAGTATTCCATGGTATCCCAGAAAATGGATCAAGATCTTTCATTTCTCCCCCACAACTCAGCTTTCAGGACCCTTTGTGCTTCTCACCATTTACCAAATGACATTTAAGCACAAGTTACACTGAGCTCGCACTTATGAGCTAAGCGGCGCATCTGTTTTTACTGACATCTGGTAAAGCAAGGTTATTTTTTTGTTTCAATAGATAACTGTCTAGATGGATGGACCTTGAATGATTCCTCTTGCTATTATGTATACACTGACGCTAAAAGCAAGCTTGGATTTTGGAATGCCTTGAAATGGTGCGAGAAAGGGAACGCCTCTCTCACAAGTGTTTTAAGTGAAAAAGAAAACACTTTCTTAAATCATCTTATCAATAAAACAAAGCCTCGACCCAAGGAGACGTTCTTTATAGGACTTCGTAGAAAATATAATAGTAATGTAATAGGTTGGGTGGACAAACAGACCTATAACTACACAAACTGGTACCGCAACCAGGATCCCTCCAGCCACGATGACAAATCGAAAAATGAGACAGGGCGACGCTGCGCTTACTACAATCACGTACATCAGTGGGAGATTGACTACTGTAAAACAAAAAGACTATTCATCTGCAAACGGCTTAAGAAAGTGGAAGGTATGTAAAAAGTTCGATAAAAATTCCTCAAGAGGGACGAAACGGCATAATGGATAACAAATAAGATTACCAAGTTGATAAGACTGATAACCTTTGCACACAAATTCTGGAGTTTAGCGTTCCGAATCAGATACTAGTCGCGAAACAGAAAAACCTCATTCACTCTGGTTGTGATAATACTGACTCAGTTCACATAAAAAAATAACTCTCCTCTGAGGACAGTCAGCATATGATTTAATATCAAAAACAGCATCAACGAGTGGGATTTTTGAAGAATAAAACTGTTGTCATTACAGAATACCCTTTGCCGATGATTGGGGACAGAAATACAAAAGAGTCATTACCCGGTAAGATCCTTTTGTTACAGAAACTTTGCCTTTTCCATTGTCACTGTATTGTTGGTATCTAGTGCGTTCCAAGCAACTACTTCTCCTAAACGTCATTACAGAGCACACTCAGAGCAGCACTCCGTCACCGACAAAGGCTACGGAACCTTCAACAGGGAAAGAAACGTTGCAATTGAAGGTAACTTATCTTATATTTCACTTATGATTTAAAACGGTTTGTATGAGGGTTGGGAAATATGAACGTGTCGTGTAGAACTGCGCTTGTTAGTTTATCTCCTCAGCAATTTGAGTCGTTGATATCGGTCTCTCCTCCTGTCGCCCTAGAAAAACGGTCTTCGTTTAAAAAACATGGACAATTCAGTTACTTAACCGCTTTTCAAAGTTGTCTGATTACTTTAGGTTTACACGAACTTCGACTTGTCAACTCCCACTCTTACTGGACCTTTTCATTAGGTAGAAGACGCCTTAAAGAAGTTGGATGAAACACTGAAATCGTTAGAGGGTGCATCTTTGAATCAATCAACTGCTGGAAGAATTATGAAGGTACACTTCATGGTGAAGCGGTTTTGTCGCCGCGGTCATTGTAATGGGACTCAGGCCTGTGAGTAAAATGCTTGCCTTAATCTCTTGGATATCTTATTTTCTTTGTAGGAATTAGGAACAGATCTGGACAGTATAATGAATCCTGTAGGAATGGCACAACCATCTTTGGTAATTTCAATCCATATTCAAAACGATATATGCGGTGATTGGAAAAAATGATACTATCTAACAGCTTTTATACTCTTTACGCTTAAGACACCTCCTATTAAACGTCGTAACTGTGTTATTTGTTTCAGCCCTTAGATCAAATTTCACAAGTCGTTCAAAAGGGTGAAAAAATAGGAGAGGTATTGGTTCAAGGATTAATGAGAGGGGAAGGCGGCATAACTGAGCCGAAAAGTATCCAGATAAATACTGAATCTTTGGGTGAGTCGGTGTCTTCGCCTCCATGGGTGAGGGAGGAAGGAGAGGGGAGGGGGGGGGGGGCTCAGTGGCATCAAGTCAAAACTGACTGAGTGCTTTCATGTTTGAGTTCTGTTAAGTGAGCCTGAAAATAACGTCCTTCAAGCTTATACATGGAGGGTAAGATAGCTTTCTTAATCAAGCTGGCCGAGAGGAGTCTAGCCGATAATATTACAAGAAAGATGTTATAAAAGAAAAACATGGAGTTATATTAAGGCTCATTCATACAAACAAAATTTAACCACGTAAGATTTAAAAGATCGAGTTTTGGTTTTGATTGAAAAATAGTTGAAGGGTAGTTGTTTCTCTGAACGTGACTCAGTTTAAGCCAACTACTGACGCTTCCGTAGGCGAACAAACTATTTGTGTTTGTTGACTCAGTGTCACTTTTTGACCCTGGAAAATTTTAAGATTGCCCAAACCTCTTGTATAATAATGATTAACAGAATGGTTGGGCGAAAGATCAAATCAGTGAAACCGACACCTAAAAAAGGCTACACAGCGATGAAAGTGCAGCCTGAAGCTAAGTAGTAGTGAGGATGACCAACCAGTATAACTTCAGATTCTTTAAAACGAAAGATGCGGAGATTATCCTTAAGATGGGTTTGAAATGTATCAAAACGCAATATTTTCAGCCCAATAAATCCCTCAGTAAATTCAAAGTCAGAGTTGATTAACATTTATTTTTCTCTTTCCCTGCCACTCGATCATATCTTTTATTACATGTTAGACTGCGCAATATAAGAAATAAACATTATTATTATTTGTCTCTTAGTACTCGCAGTGGACATGTTACCCGCTGTGTCATCGAAAAACAGTGCGGAAGCCGTATCTTTTCCAAAAGATGCTGAACAGACCAATAACATCAACTTGCCATCGTCTCTGATATGGAGAGCACAGGATCAAGGTACTCTATGTTAACGCCTCATTCTTTAAGCTGCTGTGTCAAAATTGTCGTTAATGACAATAACTCATTCAGCCCATCTGTTTAGATGGAGTGTCTATAGTCAGTCTACTACTTTCCAATATCAGCGTAACAGCGGATCCTCAAGCACACAAGTAAGTTGATACATTGAAAGACGAAATGCTTGCTTGCTGATTAAATGATCACCATTGTTAAAAAGGTTTTTGGGGAAATGGTTACTCACGAACCGTTTCCCCAACCCCAGGGGTTGCCACCATATGATTCTCCATCTTTTTCTGTCCTGGGACCGTGACACACCTTAATGTCATCTTTTTACTCAACGCCTGGTCTTCCTCTCCCTCATCACCCTTCCACTTTTCTATTTGGGATTTCCTTACAGGCATCGTGTTGATGAGAAGTATGCCCTTATTTAATATTTCTGTCCGCTTGTTTTGATCAAATTTTGCTATGAAAAAGCTCTGCGTTTGCCTATTCATGGTTTATGGTAAATTCAAGAGCAAAGATACCATGGGTTGTAGATGAACCGATGTAAGCTTGAGAATTTCGATAAACCATGTCCATTTGGCACAGAAAACTATTGACACGCCATTGCTTTCACAAGATACCCATGGATGTACCTTTCTAATATACGTGAGCTTATTCACCAATCAGAACACATGTTCCATCTACGTTATTTTATTATGGGAAACGCCAAAAGTTTCTCATGGGAATTTCAAATGCTTAAGGTAATCCTGGGTGCAAAACTAATTAAACTAATGCCAGTTTTACCGTGCTTTGTGAGCCTGAAGGCCACTCATCTGCTTATTCATATATTTGTTGTCTTCCAACAGTGTCCTGGACTCAGGAATTATGTCAAGCACAATACTTTTCAACAATGGGAGTAAATTTAATAATTTGAGTCAGCCGGTTGTAATAAATCTGTCAGCTGTTTCTGAGGTACTGAATTCAACACAGCCCGTTTAGCGGGATTTTCTGAGGGGGTTTTGAATGACGGAGCCCCGATAGGAATGAAGAGAAGAAAATTAAGAAACAGGTTCCACTGCTCTTTATTGCGATCCTCTCTCTTTTTTATTAAGCACCCAAAAAAACCGGGATTCGTCAACGTGAAAGCATAACAGCTGATTGTTTTCAAAAAGTCCCAACGACATCTCACTAATCGCTTATAATACCTGTAAGAAGTCTTGTTTAATCTCTGAGCGATACCAAAATTTGAGTCAATCTATCATTTGGCAAAACAAGGAATTGGAATGTGCCCGTAAGGCCCGTATCAATTTAGAGATTACCGCGGCCTGTCTTACTCGATCCATGCAGATTTTATGATATCCACTTTCACCTTATGGCACCTAAGGGTAGTGTCACAAACACTCTTTTACAATTAAACACATTTCTCCATCCTTATGTCTTTTCCTAATTCCCTATGCCAGGTGAATAACGAGAGCTTACGGACGTGTGTATATCTCGATCTTACCACTGAGTAAGTGTTTATTGAGTTACTGTGCATACAGACCATCCTGTCACCACATGGGTCATTTTGTGAAATAAATGAAATAGACAACAACAGATTCTTATCATGCGGGAAGTAAAAAGTATAAAGGACACTTTAGTCGAAGCATACATGACCTGAACCAGTTTGTCAATTGTAGCGCTAAACCCATGAAAGAGATGAATAAAATCAAAACAGTGGTGTCTCTGTTTTTTAATTCGACGAAGATATGTTTGTTAATCTGCAGAAATGTTTGATTCCGATGTGCGTCCATGTAAGCCTTCAGCGATTTAGGGACATTTTAAAAGATGTTTTAAATCATTAAAAAAGTAGAACTTGACAACACTGATTGAAATTAATCAATAATTTTAAATCGAATTTTGTTGATTTGATTTGATTTCAGCCTTCCAACTTGGTCTTCATCAGGGTGTGTTGTTTATGAGGTCAGCTCCTCACACACAGTGTGCCACTGTTATCACATGACAAGCTTTGCTGTTCTTATGGATGTTCATGGCGCTTATGTATGTTGTATACGTAGACCGCTGACTATTTTTCTTGCCTCAATCCTTGGATGCCCTTCTTAGATAGGAATTATTCACAAAAACTGGTATTCCTCCCTTAGGAGCATTACTGTACTTTGGAAACAAAAAACTCCATCGATCCTTTCCAAACCTTATCGAAGTATATTGATTCAAAATATTCTGGATGTCGTGAGTTCAGAATATTCCTTTGCTCCTAAAAGAAGTGCTCTTAAAATCGGTTAAAATTTGTCAGTTTTTATCCCTATCGGCTGAATATTTTGGCCGTTTACGGCTATCGGTTAACCCCATATAGACCCTCTCTTGACCTGATTAATCAAAGCCCTTATCATTATGTAGAAAGAAATAGGAAGAATTAGAATTAAAAAGAGTTAAATATCTCCTCTCTTTTGTAGGAAGGTGATGCTATTTCAGAAAAGCACAAGACTATCTTGTCCATTGTGTCCATTGTGGGATGTCTGATCGCTTTAGTTTGTTATATCATCTTGCTGTTTGCCTTTTTCTTCCTAAGGTATTGTTCAATTTTCAATTAAGCCTATTACGTGTTACTTAAAAATTCACTCTGTTGTCGAGAAAGCGTTCTGACCCTCGAATATACGACATCCGTTGAATTTGAATCAGTGATTATCTGGATAGGAACATAAGATGCACGCTGAGTCGATTGAGCCAGCACTATTTACTGCTTTCATTTTATTGGATTATGCAACTCTGTCATTAGAACTATCAAATGTGACCCATCCAACAGGAAGCTGTCTCTCATGGGCGCGACAGTTCAACAGTCAATAACTAAAACAACAGATACTGATTAGTCAGCGGGATTCAGAAATATCTAGCGCACTCTAATCAGTCAAAATCAAGGTTGAAAAACTTTTTTCATGTGTAGGTTGACCAGTTCCGAATGGGAAACAGAATTGAACGAAGTTAACAGATTCTACTTCCTCTAAATATTTAGTAACCTAATTACCAATACCGTGTAAAAGTCGTAAAAATGCACTCAACATATTCATATCCGATTTGTTATTTACCAGTAATAAGATTAAATTTGTCCCAACTCGAGCCGTGTAATCTTGGCGCTCAAACGCGATTTACTCCCTAATGATACTCAGCTCAATCCTATAACAACCGCTAATCCTCTCAACACTACAGTGCTTGTAATTTTATCTGTATTTTATCATCTGTATTTTATCTGTATTTTATCTGTATTCAGAAGGCGATCAGAGACTTTAAACATCCACATGAACCTAGCCGCTGCTGAGGCTTTCGCAATTTTCGTTTTTCTTATCGCCTATCCTGGAGCTCGAATAAAAGTAAGTTTAAAAGCGTTAAATTCATATTTACCGTCAGTATTAATTTTCGAAAGCGGAAACGTAACCTGGTATCAGTTGCTAATATCGAGTTCTGGTGCCTAATGTTTTGATGTCAGTATTTGTCTTCAAGCCGTGGGCGTACCCTATGCTCACTTGTTATTCTATATTGTTTGTTTTATGTATAGGCTGCTTGTTTCGCTTTTGCCGTTCTTCTCCATTATTTTCAACTGGCGGCGTTTTGCTGGATGATGGCGGAGGGAATCAATCTTCTCCGCGGTATGGTGAAGGTCTTCCGAGTCACCAGCAAATTGAGAACTTATTTCCTCTTTGCTTGGGGTAGGCGTATATTTGGCGTATTTTTGGCATAAAAGATTAAATTTTTAATCCAGATTATCTTGAATTAAGTAAGATTGTTAAGTGCATCTGCCTACAGGTCAAGAATTAGATCATTTTACTTAGCAATCTGATATACCTGGGTGATGGCTCTTTCAGCAAAGATGAAAGAATAATTGGTTGTGAGTGGGTGGATTGACGGGGGGCATAAGCCTTCAGGTGATGAAAGCGTTATTTATTTTTGGATCTCATACTGAGTACTGACAGCATAGTGATCGTCAAGTAAGGACAGTGTGACTGAAAGTATTTTGGTCATAATCAGCCAAAAGAAAATTACTTAACCCATTTCGTTCCAACATCAGTATTCACCTTCTCCATGCTGTTCTCTATACATTTCCCAAGATGCTGACAAGGAAAATTTGTCTAACAATGATGAGCTTCTTCGTGATCTTAATTCTTGATGCAGGGGTGATATTGTAAGGAGAAAGTACATGCTAATTACTCTCAGGGATTAAAGTGTTAATGAAATTCTGCATTAATGAATATTCCTTGCCTACTAGGTGCACCCGCTATCGCTGTAGCGGTGACAGCAAGCATCTCTCGCCACCAATATGTGAGGGATGACTTGTAAGTTGGAATTTTTAAATCATTACGTGGTGGTTCACTTAGGTAGAAAAAAATAACAGTCGAGGACAGGATAGGCAGGACAAATATAGATAAGTTGTAAACAAAGAACTCGAAAAATTTTTCCCTATAGTTTCAGACGACCAAACCTATGTACGATAAAGCGTCCTCTAGGAGAATTCTTGGATTAAGCGAAATTGATCCGTTTTCCTAGCTATTGTCTGAATAATGAAGTCAGTTTTAATAAAGCCGAGCGATCCAAAACAAGTAAACATGTTCTCTTGGCACAAAACGCGTACTGCCTCTTTGTCACTCACTGGCGCCAAGAGGAAAGAGACTGTCACTGTCTAGCGCAAAATGAAATGGAGATAAGAGAAACAGAGACGGGATTGATTTTTTTGCATTTCACGGTTTGTTTACAGTTGTTGGATTTCTCATCAAGTCATATGGTCATTTGCTGGACCAGTGGCACTCATATTATTGGTAAGTGAGGCACTTTTTCTGTTGTCACGAACCACACGTGACCGTACTACCGACATGATGCGAGCTAAATGTATCAGATGCGATGTTCTCCATCCCTCACCGAACAAAAATTCTTCCAGAACATCAGTACTGCTGGGTGAGTACACGAAGTGGATTTTGGCATAGACGTCGAAAACAACTTAAAGACAAAGAGAAGGAATGCTGGAGATTACGCTCAATGACGTGATTTTTTTTCTAATACAAATTAATTTTGAAACGCCATGGAAGTTGATACTCTCCAATCACTAATGGCTCGCAGGATAAAACATGGATTTTTTTCCTTAAAATAAGTTGTCCGAAAACACTAGCCGGCCTCCATGCATCATATTGCATTGCCGGGGCAAAATATTTGACATGTGTCAAATATTGTTATTTCCCCATGTCAATGTTTACCATGCATGTCAATGTTTTAGTGTTTGAGAGGTGGAGTGGGGGTGTGGTTTGGTTTGTCAAAAGCAGTTTTGTCGGTGCAGTGGTTTATTGCGTTCGACGTCAGGAGAACGCTTCGTAATCTTTGGGGATCCTGTGGTCGATGGGATACCTGTGCATGCCAGGCGTGAAGATTCGAGATTTTTGGTTACTTGGACGGGCGATGTTCAAAATCTGCGCCATTTTGAATAATTATTAAGCGCGCGCACGAATTTTAAGCCCAATAGCCGGCCAAAGAAATTGCGGGCTCACCTGGTGGACATGCGCACACAACTATTTTTATGCGCAAGCAACTATACCTCGTGCGAGTGCGCACGCAACTATACCTCGTGCGAGTGCAAGCTGCTCGTGCGTCCGTGTCGCCTCCGTGGATATCTTTGGATTGTTCGGTAAGTTCATTTATTTTTCTCAAACTTCATGCGATGTTTCTTAAAAAGTTCATCGCTTCAACTTGTCAAAGCCTTACCAGGAAACTTTTTAGTACTCCTCCAAGAGCATGTAGAAAGCCCGATGTCGGCGTTGTCCGAACTACAACAAACCGAAGACCTTCGCTGCTCTCCTGCTTTGAATTGATGTCCTCGAATTTGCCGAACAACAAAGCAAATCAACCGATAACTCTGACACAAAGTTGTCTCAAAGCAAATCTACCAAGCCATTGTGCTTTGACACAAAGTTGTCTCAAAGCAAATCTACCAAGCCATTGTGCTTTGACCCATAGCGGTCACAAATACAAACCAAACAAACCGAGTCATTGTACTCGGTGGCCATTGCGCCAAATGACCCGTTGTGGTCACAAAGCAAATAAACCGAGTCATTCTGCTCGATGGCCATTGCGCCAAATGAAAAGTGACAAAAGTCAAATGGTTACCGGGCTGATAAGTGGTGATTATAGTTCACAAGATCATGATAAGGGTTTGACAAGTTATTCTTCTGAGAAAATTGAAAATCATAGTGTAACTATTTCTGAAAATGTTGAAGTTCGTAAGAAAAGAGTGAATTGTCAGAGGAAAAGGGACAGGGAACCATCTCACGTTCCTGTTAAAATAATTCTAAAGGCACTAAGTAATACGAAGTCTAGGAATAGAATCAAGTCTTTTGTAAGACAACATCTTCCAGACAGTTCTTTTATCACTAATTTATGTAGAAATTACAACACCTGGAAATTCTGGTATACCAATGATCATTATTATAGTAAATTTGTTTTTTACATGAACATACAGAAAAGAAAATTTACAACAACAGATAACTATTCTACATGTAACTGTAGACAAACACATATCCGTGTGGCAGATTTAATGAATTCTGGTGGAAAAAGCTTTCCTCAAACTCATAATGATAATTCAAAATTAAATGGAGGTATGTCTCCTGAGAATGCTGTTAGTCATGATTTACCATGGGATTGTTTAACTGAAAGGCTTCGTCTCATAGGACTTATACCACATGATGTAGGTGGATTTGGAGATTGTTTCTTTAAATCAGTTTCACACCAACTGTATAGGACTGCTGACTTGCATCGTGAAATTCGTATGGCTGGAATTGGCCATTTACAGAGTTACCCAGAATTGTATATTGAAAGCATTTCTAATGATCACTGGAATAACTATATTCAACAAATGTCAAAACAAGGCACATGGTGTGATAACATCATAATGCAAGCTGTGGCCAATGCATACAACTGTGTCATTCATATCACACAGTCTAATATAAATTCACCTGAAAGTACAATCTTAACTCCTGTTGCTGATCAGGATGGACGAAAGACAATATTTATTGGATATATTAACGAGTTGCATTATGTTTCAACATTGACTGACAAAAACAGTAGATATAAAAACAAACTCACATGCATAAAGAGAAAATTATCAGAAACCAATGAAAACAGACATGGTAGACTTCTTAAGCACAGAAATTACATGAAAAGAGTCAAATATACAGAAACAGCTAATGAAAGGGCAAGCAGACTTGAAGATAAGAGAGGCACTTATAGAAAAACAATGTCTGAAGAAACTGCTGAAAAGCGAAAAGAGAGACTTAAAACTAAGAGAGACACTTATAGAAAAAGAGTGTCTGAAGAAACTGTTGAAAAGCAAAAAGAGAGACTAAAAAGTTACAAAGACTCTTATAGAAAAAGAACGTCTGAAGAAAATGTTGAAAAGCGAAAAGAGAGACTTGCAAATAGGAGAGCCAGTTATAAAAGGTCTCAAACAATTTCTGCAGGACAAAAAGAGAGCTGTGCTGGTCCAGTTCACGAACAAAAACATGCACAAAATAACATGAACGATTTTCATAAGTCCAATCAGTATTCAGTTTGCCAATGCACTGTCTGTTTTGAAGCATGGCCATTGAAATCCAGTCCAAGGAAGGTTGATCACTACCAGTGTCAGAGGTGCATACGAGATAAACAACAACCAAAAAAGTTTTCTAAGGAAAATGACATGGTGCCATCATTAGTACCTTTACAACTGCAGGGGCTAACCCAAGTAGAAGAAATGCTTATTGCACGTGCACTTCCTGTTATGCGAGTTTACATAAAACCTGGTGGACAAAGGGGCTATTCAGGCCACTGTATCAATTTGCCTCAGGATATAGCTGAACTAGCACATTCTCTGCCTAGATACCCAAAAGATCTATCTGTTATTGTTGTTAAGATGAAAGGTAAAGAGAACAGTTTTAAAGATGTGACAGTGCGAAGGCAAAATGTAGCTGATGCACTACAATGGCTTGTTAATAATAACTCACACTACAAGGACATAACCATCAATCAAAATTCTTTAAATTCTTTACCAGAACATGGTGTTCCACATGGTCTTCTCTCGGTTGAAACAGAGAATATAGATTTGGATGCCACATGTGAACCTGACTTAGGTCCTCAAAATGAAGATGACATTGTTTATAATGAGGGTACTGAAATGAGTAGTTTTCTGCCTATTCCAGAGTGTCAGCAGCAAGAAATAGAAGCTGTGCGCCAACAATTGTCTAATGATTCTAATCACTTGCCCTGGCCAACAGTTGGCAGTGAACCATTAAACGAGTATGTAACTCCCTATTTAGCAACAATGGCTTTCCCAACATTATTTCCAGATGGTAAGGGTGATCCTACTAACCCATCATTACGCCGAGATATACCACTCGGAGAAAGAGTAAAGCACCTTTTAAAGTTTGGAGAAAACAAGAATGACAAATGGGTATATCGCTTTGCTACTCACCCCAGATTTGGTTACTGGGCATTGAATATGATACAAAGAAAACGTATTCTGCAACAGACAGGCATGTTCCTAAAACAAAACCCAGGAGAAGCTCATTTGACTGCTGAGGAGCTGCGGCAAATGGCAACTAGCAATAACACAAGTATGTTTATATCTAAGATATCACGCTATCTTAGTAACATTACTGGTTCTAATGCTTATTGGCACAAAGCTAAAGAAGATTTAAAAGCAATAATAGCCCATGCTGGAGCTCCAACATTCTTTTTCACATTCTCCTCTGCTGATATGCATTGGCCTGAACTTCATGCAATTTTTGGCAACTCAGTCAGTATTAATTCAACTGAGAACAAACGGCAGAATGTCATTAACAATCCTCATATTACAGACTGGTTCTTTACACAGCGTTTAGAAAGTTTTATTAAATACTGGTTATACAATTCACTAGATGCTGAGTGGCACTGGTACAGATTTGAATATCAAGCTAGAGGTAGTATACATTGTCATGGTGTAGCAAAGCTGAAAAATGATCCAGGTTTATGTAAACTCTCAGAAACAGCTCTAAAAGGCTATTTGGCTGAAATGTCCACTAATACAGCTGAGCAAGTCAATATACTAGAACTCAATCAACAGATAGTGGATGGGAAAAAGGCTTCTCAGGTAGTTTGTCAGTATGTAGATTGGTTATTGTCTACATATAATCCAGATCCACCAGATAATGGCACATGGGTGAAGCCCTCTATTCATCCTTGTCAAAAGCGTCACAAGGACCTTGTAAGTTTACAAGACTCTGAACAAGATTATGTTGATTTGTTGAATACTGTACAAAGGCACACTCGCTGTAGTACAAACTATTGTCTTAGAAAGAAACAAAACGAAACAGAACTGAAATGTAGATTTAAGTTTCCATTTCAACCTTGTGTTAATACAAAACTAGAGTTTGAGCCCATTCATACAAAAGATCGAAGCACTCAATACAAAGCAAAGATCATAACAAAGAGGAATGATAGCAGACTCAATAATCACCAACGACTTCAGCTTCAAGGCTGGAGGGCAAACTGTGATATTCAAGTAATCATTGATTATCATGCATGTGTTGAATACCTTGCAAAATATGCTTCAAAAGGTGAACCAAAGTCACCTGTAATGAAACTTGCATTTAATTCTATTGTCCGTAATTGCAACAACAATAGCAACCCTACAAAATTGATAAAAAAAGTGATAATGAAATCACTTGGCCAACGTGACTTCTCTGCACAAGAGACTATGCATCATCTCATGTCACTGAAACTTGTCAGCTCATCATTTAATGTGGTACCTATTAGTCTAAATGGTTCACGTAGAATCAAAACTATAACAAATGATGGAGATACTGTAACCAATGACTCATTGCTTGATACTTACGCTAAAAGGGAAAAATATATTCAAACCATCCCAGATATAATGGCTCTTAATTTCATTCATTTTGCAACAAAATACAAACTTGTCAACAACAAACTAACAGTTCAGCCTCATAACATGATTCCCAGAGTTTTTCCAGTATTTTCTTCCAATTCAAAAGGTCCAAATTTTGGACTTTATTGCAAATATCAGTTACTTAAGCACAAACCTTGGCATACTACACAAGACAATGCCTGGGATTGTCAGGAAGGCACTGATGAAATATACATCACAAAATGGAAGGAATTTCTACAAACACCATATGCTGAAGAGCATGTTCCTGACTGGTATGAAAAACTACAAAGTGTACAGAATAACACAGAAGAGGAACCAAATATAGAGCACTCTTCAGAAGAGCTTCCACAGCGTGAAGAGTGGATGGATTTAGCAGATCTCATACCTGGGTATTTTGTTAACCAAGATAATATAACACAACAAACCTCTCAGCCTGATTATGACTGGCAAAATGACAAGATTAAGTATGCAAATCACTTAATACAGGAAATGCCATCCTGGGTAAAAACTAAGAAAGATACTTTGGATTCTACCTTTGGTTTGCAACAACAAAATATTGATGTTAATACATTCAGTGACATGCAAAGACATGCCTACAATATGGTGAAAGCACATTCTGAACAAGCCTGCCCTAAAGATCCATTGCTTCTTATTATACTTGGAGTTGCCGGTACAGGGAAAAGTTACCTCATTAATGCCATCCGAAACCTGCTCCAACACTCTTGTGCAGTGACTGCCACAACTGGCAAAGCTTCATTTAACATAAACGGATGTACAATCCATTCACTATTAAAATTGCCTGTTGGCCCAAGACATAACAAAGAATTAACAGGACAAGGGCTTGTCACATTACAAACCAAGCTGAAAGATATCAGTTATATCCTAATTGATGAATACTCTATGCTAGGACAAACATTGTTTGGCTGGATTGATAGACGCTGCCGACAAGCAACAGGCAAAAATGACAAAGTATTTGGTGGTAAATCCATGATATTAGTTGGTGACCCAGCTCAATTGCCTCCAGTGGCAGATAAGCCATTATATCATTCGAGACCCTCCAGTTCTACAGGTGAACAAGGCTATTTAGCTTATCACATGTTTGGCAATGTTGTAAAACTGTCAGTAAACCAGAGGGTTCAAGGCTTAAATCAACAGCAAGCTCAGTTTAGAGATTTACTCATACGCCTTCGCACAGGAGATTCTAATGAGCAAGATTGGAAACTTCTTTTGGCAAGACAGCCTTCCATAGCATTGAACGTGAATGAGTTTCAAGATGCCACTAGGCTCTATTTCAGCAATGAAGAAGTTGCTAATTATAACTTTGAAAAGTTATCAGAACTTCATCAGCCAATAGCCTGCATCACTGCACGTCACTCTAGTGATATAGCTAAGAAAGCAAGTTCAGATGACATGTCAGGTTTACAACCGACCATTTTCCTTGCAAAAGGTGCACATGTAATGCTTACCATGAACCTATGGATAGATGTTGGACTTTGTAACGGTGCAACTGGAACGGTTGAAGATTTCATTTATGCAAACAACCAGCAACCACCAGACTTGCCTGTCGCTGTCATAGTAAAATTTAATGAGTATAGAGGTCCATCTATCAGTGATAGCATTCCACGATGTGTGCCTATATGCCCAATAACAATAACCTCACAGACACTAGATGGTTTACATGAGAGACAACAGTTGCCTCTCAAACTTGCTTGGGCAATCACAATACACAAGAGCCAAGGGTTAACACTGCCAAAAGCATGGATTGACATTGGTCAGACTGAAACTACTGCAGGCATTTCATATGTAGCTATAAGCAGAGTGAAAACACTTTCATCTTGTATTATTGAACCAATGACTTTTGAAAGACTTAAGAGTCTTAAGAAATCCACTAATTTAAAATATAGACTTGAAGAAGAAAGCAGGCTATATAATCTAGCAAATATAAATTGATCCCAAGTTGAGTGATGCGAACAAAGTCACTCACAACAGTACAGCACCCAAAATTGATTAATTAGAA
This sequence comes from Stylophora pistillata, assembly GCF_964205215.1. Classification (NCBI taxonomy): domain Eukaryota; kingdom Metazoa; phylum Cnidaria; class Anthozoa; order Scleractinia; family Pocilloporidae; genus Stylophora; species Stylophora pistillata. Next base: position 19,690,169 of record NC_142525.1, on the reverse strand, counting down.
TAAATTGATTATACGGCCTTCAACACATGCATACATAAATGATTTTTTTTATGGTTATAAATAGTTCACTTTCCAACTACATTTAAAGCAAAGTTCCATGTAATGTTTCAGAGTGTTGTATTAACTAGGGTTTAAAGGTATTTTAAACACCCTCCTAAAACATCTGTATACATCCTTATTTTTTTTTTTTTTTTCAACAGACAAGACAGAGATCTAATATGGCTTCAGGTATGTATCTCCCGGTCATACTTAAATATTATGGTTATACGTTCCTTTCTTCTATTAAACTAATGCTTCTTGTTTTAAAATCATTTTATAACCTTACCTGCTCTATATGCTCTCATTAATAAAACATGTTATTTTGAACATCTAGGTATTAGATGTACACTGTTTCCTATCACTTTTGTCACCCTTTAATGTTCTCATGTAGTTATATGATACAATTTATTTTTCCCACACCTCTTGCATGTTGATGGCAAACTTTGGCCAAAATATCCCTGTTTTGTACTAAAAATAATCTTAATTACAGTAATTAATGAGTGGTGAACTGCTCCTGTTTTGCTAAATTTTAACACTTCCCCTTCTATTAAGCCCTTCCTTTCTATTTAGCCCCCCCCCCCCCCCCCAATGCGCCTTAAAACAATAAGCCCCCTGTGGGCTTAATAGAGGATTTACAGTACATGAAACAAGGAGACTAATATTTACACATATGTTTTTTTCAAATAACACAAGCTACCTTATGCAGTAATCCCATCCATGCCAAATTTATTACATTAATCTAAATATCTTTTTACCTCCTCCTACAGAAAAACAAGACATAACTTGCTTTGTGCATAATGTCTCACCAGTAAAAAAATCTGGACCAACAAACTACTTTAACTGCCACCTTCAGACAGAGAAAGATCTCATTGGCAGTGTATGCTTTGCAACTGAAAAGAAGGAAACTCTTGATGCAATGGCCACACAAAGATCACCGGTTAAAATTTCAAATTTTAACATCAGCAATAAGTATGGACGAAGTGATGTAGTAATAAACAGGAACACAACCATCACTTCAACAACAGCTGATTTTCCTTACAAAGCACAAGATGATGTCACATCAATTGCATCCTTGTCAAAAGTAGCACCACAACAGCTAGTGTCAATAAAAGGAAAGATATCACATCTAAGTGCGACCAAAACTATAGTCATCCAAGATTCTCCTGTCAAAAAACAGGAAGGCTATATAGTTGATCCATCTGGTTACATAAAAGTTATTTTCTGGGGTGAGCATGTTGACAGCGTCACACCACAGTCCACCTATTTCTTCAACAACTTGAGAATGAAAGTATCTCAGAATCAAAGATACTTGAACACACCAAAACAAGATAATTTATACACCATCAAGGACGCTGAACCCTTCAAACAAACATTACCTGAAGTCAATGACATCTCAACAACAACAGAAACCATTGGAGAAATACTAGGAATAAGCAGTGTCACCAAATACAACTGTTGTTGTTCATGTTCAAAAAAAGTTACAATCAAGGGAAAAATTGCAGTCTGCGATAACTGCAAAGTAACACAAAAGGCAACCAGCTGCAGTGTAAAGTGGACACTCAAGATCCATATCCAAAACTCCAAACAACCACTGCAGAAGCTTCAGCTACAGGTTTATCAAGAAGCAGTGTCAAAGTTGTTTTCAATTTGTCACTTAATTGCAAATGAAACAACAGAGGAGGAAATCACAGAGGCTGTCTTAAACCTAGACACAGTTAAAGTATGCTTTGACACGCAAACGCGAAAACTTGTGGACATTGAAAAAATTGCCATTTAACATGTTTTGTTGCATTTTCCTTTGTAACAAACCAATCTCTAGTAACTATTTAAGTTACTAATAATTCATGCTATGAGATACAAACACTAAAACTTTTAGATATCACAAAAACTTTTATAGCACTTCATTTTTGAATTTCATATTAAACTTTCTTGAAACTATTCCATTTACTATTATTCATGTTACTGTTAGAAAAATTAGTCTCGCTCATTTAGTATCTAAACTACATTGTAAATGAGTAGATTCTCATGTTTTAATTATTGCATTTTACCTTGTGACTAATCGAGTTAGTATCATCCAGGGCCCAGTTGTTCAAAAGACGATTACTGCTAACCCACGATTAAAGCTTAATCAAAGATTTAATCTCTTTTGTTTAAAAAGATTTCAAAAGCTAATTATAAGCTGCACATGAAGTCAAATCGAAAAATAAAACTAAAGAGCAAGAATCCTTAAGAAAATCTCTTTTGGTTATTAATTTAACTGGAATAAAATTTGACGCTAACCCTGGGTTTGCTTAATCGCGCTTTGAACAACCCGGCCCTGGTTACTGTTAAGATAAGAAAAATAGTTAAACAATGCTGACACACAAACACGAAATATTTAGACATGGAAAAAAATCTAAGTTTCATAGCATTTTGAACTTCATCACAGCTTCATGTTCCAGTTGTTGTTATAAAATTTAGTCTATCTCTTTCAGTTTTTCAAGATACTAAGTAGATTGACATGTTTTTTTACATTTTCTCTTGCAACTAACCAATCCCATGCAACTATTCAAGTTACTATTCATGTTACTATTAAAAATTTTTTGTTAAACTATGGTATGACATGCAAACACCAGAACTTTTAAACATTGCAAAAAGTTTCATAGCATTACCAACTTCATAACTTTCTTGAAACTATTCAATTTACTATTATTCATGTTACCGTTACAAAAATTAGTCTCACTCATTTAGTATCTGAACTACATTGTAAATGAGTAGATTGACATGTTCTAATTACTGCATTTTACCTTGTGACTAATCGAGTTAGTATCATCCAGGTTACTGTTAAGTTAAGAAAAATTGTTAAACAATGCTATGACACACAGACACGAAACGTTTAGACATGGAAAAATCTAATTTTCATAGCATTTTGAACTTCATCATAGCCTCATGTTGTTGTTATAAAATCTACTCTATCATTTTCAGTTTTTCAAGATACTGAGTAGACTAACATGTTTTGTTACATTTTCCCTTGCAACTAACCAATCCCTTGTAACTATTCAAGTTACTATCATTCATGTTACTGTTACAAAAGTTAGTCTCCCACAATCAGTATCTAAACTACATTGTAACTAAGTAGATAAACATCTTTGGTTACATATTTGGGTTTCACTATTAAAGTTGCTATTGTTCATGTTGCTCTTTAAATACTTCGTCTTTCTCATTTAATCTCTCAACTAATTTCCTCCTCTGTTTTTGTATGATTTTAGCTAAATTCATTGAACTTCTAACGCACTTATTAATCTTTGATTACTACTAGTTTTAAAGGGATTTCTAAATCTGAACAATGCGATTTGGATACCTTTGCTACAGGAACCGAAAACTGATGAAGACAATACTCGCATTTTAGAGAACGAGATTATCTTCTTTTGATCTACACCTTTCTTGTCGGTTAAATAATCTTCAAACTTCCTGGAAATGTGATGTTTCATTACGATTGCAGGTAAACGTGATTGCGCTTATTGTAGCAATAAAAACTGTAGTTCAGAAGGCTCGCTACAAGGAAAGATCCCCGAAAAAATCAGGTGTAGAGCTCGAAATGAGGTAGGTAGGCATGTAGCCACCCTGTTTAAAGAAAACAGGAGTGATCACTTCAACTTCCTTTTTATCAATAAATAAGGTCTTTGATTCATGTTCTTCAGTATGGAACGCGTAATTTAGAAAGAGATGGGATTATAATGAACAGCATATTTTTCCATGAGCTAGTAGTGACACGAAAGACTGATGTGTTTTCACATCTCTTGGTCCTCTTGGGAAGTTGAAGTCTCTGCGTTTTTCTTTTTTTTCGTTTGTCTTACTAATTTTTTTCTTTCTTAAGAGCGGCTTTTAAGACATTGGTGATTCTAGCTCCGCTGTTGGGTTTGACATGGCTGCTCGGATTCATCTCCATACACAACACTTCTCTTGTATTCCAATATCTCTTTGCCGTTTTAAACTCAATGCAGGTACGAAAAAATACTTCTAATTCTTTGCAGGCAAATGAGTAGTTTGAAACATTACACGTCGGAAACATAATAAAAACAGATTTTTGTATACGACAAAGCTTGTTTATGCTTTGACTTGCAGCAGTTATTAATATATGACCCAGAATCAGGGTTGTAAGTTTTTGATATATATCATGGAAGACTGTACTTCAGAACCTACCGAACAACTCCAGACTCTCAGAAAATGTTGTTTTTAACTCATGTTTTTACTCTATTTTTTGTTTAAGGGGCTCTATTTCCTGATAGCTCAATACTGGTTTGATGACGAGGTAATTATCATTAAATAAATAGAGAAAGAGGACTTACTTTTTTTATATCATGCGTTGCAATTCACATAATGTATCTCTTACTGATGAAATAATGTTCATCATGCCGTAATAAAACGTCTCTGTTTGTTTAGATTAAGAAAAATGCACATCGAGCGTCCAACCGGGTAAAACGCCTTTTCAGCTTATCAGGAACGAGATCGACCAGCCCTTGGACTGGACCGTCCAATGTGGACAAGGAACAGCGTGGTGATCGCAGCGACAAGGAAAACCAGAAACAATGTCCTCCCCCCCAAGATATTAATCATCAACAATTGGATTGCAATCGAAACAAGAACTTAGAACAGCAACAAGAACAAAAACAAACAACAAACAAAGAACACTTTGATGCTATCACCCACAAACAACAACATTCTGACAAAGATTTTCCGAATGAGAAGGAAGAAACTGCAGGGAAAATGGCAATAAAGGAACACAGCATTGACACTTACCTTTAGCTGCAGGATATCAAACAAATACAATCATAGAGTTAAAGAAATTACCACGTTTCATAAACCGACAAATGAGTCGTTATTTGTTTTTTAAACCTGATATAGCTTTTAAAATGAATGAGATCTTTTGATGAGCTGTGTCAGCGGTTGTTGACTTGTCAACAAGAGTATGCGTGACAGTCTTGAGATTTTTACAGCTTCCTAAACGCGTACTTAACGCTATCGGGTTTGGTGCAAGGAAATAGCTGCGGAAAGTACAAACGAAATCCGTTCAAGAGTCCACGTGCAGTTATTTCTTACAACAGTAAAGCGGCATCTAGAGTTCTTTAGGATTTTGTAATTAGCATCGATTGTACAGAGTTTGCAAAGATTACATTAAACGCATAATTTGGTTACAATTATTTTGCTGCCGAATAGTTGCGTTCTTGCTGCTGTTGAGAGCTTTTTCTTACCGTGACAAGTTTTCAGTAATCAAAATTTTAGAACTTTTTAAACAAATCCCTTAAACGGCGATGTACTAATGACCGGCTTGACAAAAATCGTCGCTAGGGCCATTTTAGACAAAGAAGGAAACATTTAGAGAGGAAAGAAAATAAGGGAAGCTTAAAAAGGGATTGGTGAAGTATTTGGTTTTTTGGTTTCCTTGTCTCGGTGAAAAGATCATCCCCTTTTCGACTTGTGAAATCGTTTGACGACAAGAGCCCCCATGCAATGAAACAATAAAAGCGGTGAGTCATTGTTACTTGTCTAATCATCTTGCGTTGGCCCAGCTCCTGCCGATCTTGAGGGAGAGTTTAGGGTAACCAACAGTATTAACTTGGTCAACGGTGACCATGCACTTCACTGACTCTCCTCGTCTATCCTTTTACTCTCTGGTCATCTAATTTGACTGTCTCCTTACAAGCAAGTGAACCTAAAGATTCGAGTCATACGTTCATCTTCTTTTACCACTGTCCTGTTCGCAAAAAAAAAAAAGATCCAATTAAAGCTGATCTCTAATTATTTTGTTTGGACATGATGACGTGACCTCCGCTAGTGATTGTAACTGATTGACATTCCCCGGGCTCTAAATACATCGACGTCAAGAGATTCACACATATCGTATCAGTTTCCCACGTTGCGCATCATCTACGGGAATTTTGAATTAATGTTCGCAGAAAGAACGTGTTTGTAAAGCTTATTACATGAGAGTCATTGTATCAATAAGGTAAGGTGTATTTTTATAGTGTATAGAGAGAGAGGGAGCGGATGTCGTAGATCTTTATGACGTGTAGCTATGTATATGAGCGTAATCTCTCGTAAATGAATTCAACAACTACCTAATAAAAGAACGCTAACAATACGTTCTAAGTTAGGATCGCTCGCTGAGGCTTTGCGCTTTAGAGTGGTTTTAATTTGGTAATTCTGTGATTAAGTCTTTGACAATAGGATTTGAAAGAGACGAACTGACCCGAAGCATCAATGAACATTTTTATTGAAGACATGCAACTTGTCGCACGCACCAAAGAAGAAGTGCGAGTCAGTTTTAATCGGATTTCCGTTCGTTCGACAATTTCCTTGTCTGCTCTGCTTAGTTTTGCTGAGGATCTATTACATGTCTGTAGATTGGACGATCGCATCTTTTTTAATTCCAAATAGTGGCGAAGTTGTCATACCCTAGCGTTTTTACCCTTTGCGTTTTTCAGCTAAAGCGAAGTTCACAGCAAGCTATCAGATTATTGTTTGTGCCCAAAATACATTATAAGTTTTCGTTTTAAAATTGGATGATTCTCAGATGCTCAGGTTCTTCCCGGAAAATATATATATTTTTTTACTTATCTTAACATTTATCAAACAGAAAAAGGTAACAATTCCTATGACATGAGCGATTTCTTCCAAGAATTGATATTGAATGATGTAGTAGGTAAAGGACGCGCTGCTGGAGTCGGGTTTCGTCCTACAATAATGTGGCAGTCGGCCAAGACGCAACTGTGACCTTTGCTGTCTGAACTTACAGAGAAATCAACAGTGGAAAAAGGGATCTTGCCCGTCGATTAATTGGTACCAAAATCGATTCATGGAGGCCAGGCACTGTTTTTTTTTATTACAGTTGAGCTGCAATCAGCCTGATGTTACCTTGATGATATTAAGAGTCCTCTTTGGGCATCCAGATAAATGTTTCACATCACCTTCTCTTTCATCAAAGCATGTTGTCAGTTGGTTGGGTCTAATAAAGGAAGAAGGGTAACAAAAAAGAAGTAATTTCGCAAAAATAGCGCGAGTTGAGGGAAATCCCATATGTGCACATTCCCTTTCTATTTGGTTTCTTTACCCAAACTCTTCCTCTATAGTACCAAGTGCAAACGGTTTCTCTTCAAAATTAAGTATTAATCACCTGCTGTTGAAAAACATCAAGAATGTAAACCTAGTTCACTCTAAAAATTTGCTGCTCAAACAGCTGAGGCATTTTATCACCAATGTTTTTTCATTTCCCAAAAATTGGGTTGGATGAGGGAATTTAATAAGAAACAAAACAGCTAGGTTATGGGATGGCTTTGGTCCACTGGAAAGTCCAAAAATTTTCTCTAAATCCAATTAAGTTGATATGGACTATTGTTACTAGTAGTAATCAAAGATTAGTAAAGTGCATTTGATCTGTGCCCCCCCCCCCCCCCCCAAATTTATTGTATTGATTGGGAGAAGGATTCTGGGAAAGAGGATTTTAAGTTGATATGGACTATTGTTAATAGGAATGACAGAAATAAATTTCTTGCTCAAACTACTATTTGTCATTAATAGGAGGCAAACCTAGCTTGCAGATAGATATGCATTCAAAAACACTCTTTCTTAAAGTTTTAAGGACAATAAAAGCCTTATTTGTTTGAGAAAGTAATAAAACCTTCTGTTGACAGCATTCCAATGTCCACAAGGTCAATGTCATGTTGACAATGTATCATAACAATTTGTTCAAAAATATTTGAGGTTGTCATTAGTGTCAACCAAAGGCTGTTTGTCTGTACACTAAAAGATGAATGTATATTTCTGCCGAGATTTATTGTTTCCCCTTGATTGAAATTTTGAGGTACCTGCAGTAAAGGCAATATTAAAAAGGGTATGACACCCTCCAGCCTTGTTGTGGTTCGGGCATTTAGGGAGAAATCAGGGAAATGCATTTTGAGCCGACTGCAGTTTGCTCTTGCCATTACAATGCAGGTGAATTCAATTTAAGATCTTATTATTACATTCTCTACATATAGTGCAAGTGCCTGGTTTGGAAACCTGGTGTACTTATTGGTTACAGGTTTTGCTGGGAATTTCTCAAAATTTGACCTGACCTTGCAGAACCCTCAATAGCATTCCAATCATTTTGAACTGACAGAAAATTATAGTTTCTTATTCTTTGGTTACAATGCCTTGTCCATAGTCAGGACCTAGCTTCCAACCTGAACTGTAGCATGGTTCCTTTTTTTGTCCTCTGACTGAGGCATTTTTCCTAACTGTACCAGTAAATTAAATTATTTTTTAATTTTTTTACACTTTTTGTCATGTTATTCTGTTGTTTAATTTTTTTCACTTTAAGGAAGTCTATTTTTTTGGGTACCAGATGCTTCATCATTTAGAAGAATAATTGAGTCTTCCGTAGAAAGATCCTCTAAGACAGAATGGATCATGAATAATACATACAGTTGCACAGTACAGCATAAGTACAATATTGTATTGCAAAATGAAGCTCATTAAGTCTGAAAATAGATGCAAAATAATAGTACAGAACATTCAAGACAGACAGCTAAGTTTATAAGCTTAAATGGCCATGTTTTTTCTCCATGGTTCCAATATGTAAAATTCAAGTGACTCATTGACTTGGACATGTTTTTGTTCCCTCAGTTTGTAAAATGCTAGCAGACTGACCCATCCCACATTCTCTCCTCCCCCCCCCACTCTCCCTTATCTGTCAAATAAATGCGATCATTAATTGTAATTGTAATGTATTCAATATTTAAACTGTTATAAAATTATATGCACATTTTCTCAATGTTGGTTATTTAAAGAGACAAACAAGAAGAAGGTTTTTTCAGTTAATTGTGTGATATTTTTAAGATTTGTTTTCAACACACCAGTTGGAAAACTTATGACAAGATCAACAAAGTTGAAATTTATATATGTGCACGATCCTTCGCAGTAAAGCACTATTTGAGCAATAGTGAAAATCTGAAAAAAAAAATTTCAGGCCTGTACGGGATTCGAACCACTGACCTCTGCAATACTAGTGCAGCGCTCTACCAATTGAGCTAACAAGCCAACTGGGAGCAGGCCATCAAATTAATTCGACATAAACCCGTAGAAGATAAATCAAACAACAACAAACATATGAAACATATGTATGAACTGCGGTTATGAAACGTATATGTGCATGATCCTTCGCAGTAAAGCACTATTTGAGCAATAGTGAAAATCAGACCTGAAAAAAAAAATTTCAGGCCTTTTTTTTTTTTTTTTTTTTTTTTTTTTTTTCAGGTCTGATTTTCACTATTGCTCAAATAGTGCTTTACTGCGAAGGATCGTGCACATATACGTTTCATAACCGCAGTTCATACATATGTTTGTTGTTGTTTGATTTATCTTCTACGGGTTTATGTCGAATTAATTTGATGGCCTGCTCCCAGTTGGCTTGTTAGCTCAATTGGTAGAGCGCTGCACTAGTATCGCAGAGGTCAGTGGTTCGAATCCCGTACAGGCCTGAAATTTTTTTTTTTTTTTTTTTTTTTCAGGTCTGATTTTCACTATTGCTCAAATAGTGCTTTACTGCGAAGGATCATGCACATATACGTTTCATAACCGCAGTTCATACATATGTTTCATATGTTTGTTGTTGTTTAAAGTTGAAATTGTTTTTTGTTGTTGTTGTTTTTTTTTTTTAATCTGGGGGAAGTTTGTGGCAAAAAGGATAAAAGTTTGTAATTCACTTTATTACATCCATTTTGAAATCACCTGTGGTCCCTGTAATCTGATTGGCTCTAATTGTTGTGATTTATTCATGAATCGCACCATTTTTTGCTCTAAATTTCATCATTTTATGCTTGACTGAGTTTTTGATACATGACGTCAAAGTCTTTTTGTTTTGCATACAAAATAAGATGTAAAAGTGTTTCCAGTTCCACTTTCTATTTAAAAACTGGCTCAGTACTGCATCAATAAAATATTTGAATTGACCAAGTCCTGTATTTGGGCAATTTCAAAATGGATGTAATAAAGTGATAATTGAACCTTGTGTCGTGCAATTTTGGTCTGAAATCATACTTGTGATTTCAAATCGAACTTGCGCTGCATGCTCATTCAATTTTGAAATCATGCATATGATTTCCACCCAAATTGCACTCCACTCAGTTCAACTACCATTATTAATTAGATGGTCATATCCCAGCCCTTCAGTTGTCCTGAGTGATTCAATGATCTGTTCAGTGTAGATAAATTGAATCATCCAGAGACAAGATGTGTGCTTCATAATTTGTAATTTTTTTTTCACAAGAATGAAAGATGTGGCTTATTATGGCTTTTCATTTCTATTTTTTTTTTCTGGCTGCTTCTCTCTTTCAATATATTTCTAATCAATGTATGTTTCTGGCACCCTTTATTACATAGTCTATATACCATTAGCTGTTTTTTTTCCAATCAGTTTAGGATGTCAGATCTTTCTTTCAGTTTCAGGAATTGACCCTTTTAAACTGCATTCATAGTCTATTAAATCTTAATTACACAAATGGACCATTATTTGTAGGAAGTTCTTTATAACACAGCTGGTAGCCTTTTGACCAGTATAAAGGTAAGGAACATAATATTTGTAGGACTGACACTAAAAAGTTCTATCACAATCTTTTTATTTTAGTGTTTTGTGAAAATGGAGGTTAAATTGCTGCTTATTGGGAGTTTTTTAGTGGCACTGACCCCATTAATGTCTCTGTCATGTCTTCCATGCAAACGGGTACAGTGTTCTCCTCCTACCAATTGCAAGGGTGGTCTGGTAAATTCCAGATGTGGCTGTTGCAGTGTCTGTGCAAAGGTTGAAGGTGAATTATGTGGTGGGCAGTTGGAGACAATGGGACATTGTGATGCTGGTCTGAAATGTGTAGTGCGAGGTGGGCATCATAGGGCAGGAGTAGGTACATGTGAACCTGGTAAGTTTATCCAAACTGCTTGTATTAATTGTGGTTATATCTTTATCTTTTTGTATGACTATATGATTTGGATGAAAGAAAGATATCTTTCATGAACTAGCTAGTTAAAAGTTGGTTGACAAATTTTTCTACCAATTGAATCTGGGAAACCCTGAGGCATAGGTGTGAGGCATTGTGGTCCAGAAACAAGAGTTAATTAGATTAAATATTTTATTATTTTATTTACTATCTATTATGTAGCTGTTTGTAGAGGAAAGAGGTGTGGCTTTCGCAAGATTTGTACCCTTGGGAATGATGGTTTTCCTATGTGCCGATGTTCTCAAAGTTGTGCTGGTTTCAAGCGCAAGCCAGTATGTGGATTTTCTAATGGGAAACAATACAGCAATGAATGTGAACTGCTCAAAGATGAGTGCCTTTCTGGGAGTGTGATAGGAATCATGAGAGGAATCTGTAAAAGTAAGACCTTTAGACCTGCTGTTTTTAAAATTCTTAATGACTTCTTTGCACCAATATTGAAGTTGTTATTAGTAAATCTCAAACTTTGATTGATGCTTAACAACACTTCACTTGTTTGTGTTTACTATGAATTCAAAGAAGACTGACTATTGGAAATTTATTTAAATGTCTCAATCAGAAGAATTTTGAATGAGGATTTGCCTTCTTAACAACTCTCATAGAAATTTGCTAGTGTATTTAGGGCTTATACTATTTTGTGAAATGAAACAAAATGAAAAGAAACCAGGCAAGATCTAACAAAACTAAAGAGATAGTGCCGATATATTTTCTAACAAGGTAAAGATAACTTTCACAAGGATTTTGAAGTAATCATTAATATTGATAATTAGTAAGGATTTCTATTCATTTCACAAAGCAGTAATTTAAGAAGAGTTACTATTTTATTTCTTAAACCTTATTAAAATAATTTTGCAAAATAGTAATTTTATGAGAGATACTATTTTGTGAAATGAATTATTTCGCCCTTCAATAACAATGTCTTTCTTTTTGGGTCACAAAAATACATTTAAACATTACATTAAAGTATATTCCCAAAGATGTTGATCACCTCCTGACTTTCACTAACCATACAAAATTAGTTTTGCAAAGTCATGAAATTAGAACAAACCCTATTTTGGGAAATGGCGGTAACGATGTTACCATTCTCTTGTCACACAATGTCTTTGGTTTGCATTGACATAACGTACTAAGATTTTGGCCTGCTCTTATTAGTGCATTAAATTAAAACCTACCAAAAACCTTATATATGCTGAGGAGGCCAAAATCCTTGGTAAGAGACTAATTCGTAATTTTTAAATAAATTTTTGTGACATGAAAGAGGTCGATCACTTTGTCACCGGAAGGAGTGAAAATAGTGGATTTTGCAAAATAGTAACTCCTCTTTAATTACTACTTTGGAAAATAAATTAAAATCCTTATTATTAATTAACAATTACTCCAAGATCCTTGTGAGAGTTATCTTTACCTTATCAGAAAATATATAATTTGGCATTATCCCTCTAGTTTCATGATATCTCCCTTGGTTTCGTCTTGTTTCATTTCGCAAAATTGCATAAGCCTTTATTTATTTAGTTTTACTAGAATTTGCTTGTACATCCTGCCAGTGGCTTGTGTAGAAACAAATTTCACTGCCTACTCCATGAAAAATTTAATGTTTTGCAAAGGTTTTTAATTAGCTTCCAATTATCTTCTAACTCTTTGTATGTTCTTATTGTCCTTTTTACACTTGCAAAAATTTTTGTATGCACATACATATATTCATCATGACGTTCTTACCATTTACTTGTAAATGACGGAAATTTGGTTGAAAAGTTGTATTTTACCGAAATTATGGATTTTTTTTATAATTAGCAGGCAAAATTGAAAGAAACAAGTGGGATGATGCAGGTTTTCTGTTTTTTTTTGTGATTAAAAAATCTTCTGCAACACCACCTTCTATCATCATTAAAACAACTTCTGTTTCTGTTCAATGCGACAAAATTGTGCTGTATCGATATCAGCAGTCATATGCAGGCTCTACAACAACTGTCCATAGTTAGTCCAATAACCAAGAATAAGGGAATTTGCAATGGACTATATTCTCTCTAATAATTTCAATGGTCTGAAAGATAGTAGTGAGGACCTTGCTACTTTTATGCAAAGTATAGGAACAGATATTTCAATTTTTGTGGTGTTGCGTAGATTTTATATTGAGGTTTTATTATTATTTTTTAAAAAACTAAAACTCAGGACCTTAATGCATGGTTGGGCTTTCATGTACCACACAGCCCTCAGAGCACTGTACCCATGTGTATGCATTGCATGCATACCTATTCTTACCACATAATTATTGAAGTCATCTGTCATCTATAACTGAAAAGAGGGCAGCAAGGAATCTACCTGGTAAACTAACAATACTTACTGTAGAATTTTGCAATGGCAGAGTGTTATCATGGTACCAAGACATACTTATTTGGTGAGACCAGGACAGGAAAAGACTCTTGTGAATCATGGTTAGTACAGAGTCTTGTCATTTGTGTGCCTAGCTGTTTTGTGTTACATCCAGACAGAGTAGATTCTCAGTACCACTCAGGGGGAGAAAATGTGTGTGTTATCTGATAAATGGTTATGTGAAAGACTTAAAAAATTCACTTGATGGCCATCATCAAAGTGTAGCTTTCAGAATTTTTTGTGTACTCCTTTATGTGAAAAAAACTTTGTTTTACATAGAAACAAGGTTGTCCTTAAAATAATTATTTCCAATGTCTTCTTTGTTTATTATAACAAATGAATCAGTGCATGCAACATTAAACAACAGTTCAAAGCAGTGCTTTGGCTAAAAGCCAAAACTTGTTGATACTATTTAATTGAAAGAAAACCTAATAAATCCATGAAATTAAACTCAAAAGGCAGCATGGGTAGGTTTCAAGGTAGTGATGTGCTTCAAAGTTCCTGTGGATTCTTAACCTTACAGTTTTATGACACTTTTGAAGGACATAGTTCATAAACAAAGAACTAAAAGATAAAGACAGAAATTTTTATGCTCATGCATAAATTTACAAAAATACTTATGATCAACAGGAATATCAAGTGAACATACAGTTGACAATCAAATATCATGATGACAACAAAATTTGATTGACTGCTTTGTACATATGTACAGTCTCAGTTGTTGTTTTATTGTGTATTATTCACTGCTTAGATGGTGGAAATTATTATTTTTATGATTATTATTATTTATAGAAATCATAGGCTTTTGGTTGATTTGGCAGAATTAAGTGCTAAGGAAGGAGAATTTGATCCCTAAGGCAGTTACAGCAGGAAATGTCATAGCCTATTAACTATAAAGCAAGAATAGGAGAAAATTTCTCAAACAACAGCAACCACACAAGCAGTTCATGGGTGTAATGTGGGAAGTGGAGAGCAAAGGCCTTGTGGGAAATAGCTTTAAGCGCAAGCATATGGTGTCCCATCGGGGCCAAAATTCAACATTGCGATTTGACATTGTACTTTTAGTATTCTTCCTTATTTCACGATTGGACATTCAAGTTTTTATTCCTTATGAAACTTTTTCCGATTCAACATTGTCTTTTTTACAATTAAACTTCCAAGTTTCAAGTATTAAACATTGTACTTCTCGTAATTCCATTTTGTAGTTGTGGCAATGCAATATTTTTGTACTTCTGGTATTGATATATTCCACAAGCAGTACTTTGTGTTACTCAACATTCAACTTTCCATCATCCAACTGCAACCCAGCTATTAACAAAGGAGCGTAGGCTCACTAAGGTCAAGTACCTCATGTAAGCCTCATAACTTCGTACGAGGTTATCTTGTGAGATGAAAAATGGATGATATCTCGTATTTGCTGGACTGTGTTTATAACATCCTAGCTTAAACAATAGTATGTACCTGACACACTTAGTCCATATGACATCATTCTTCTCTTAACTGTTCTGCAACTTACTCCAAGCATAGTAGCAATCTCTTGCAATTTAAAACCTTGTTTGATTAAATATAGTAATAGTAATTAATATTAGTTTATATCTGACCACTTGCAGCCCAGAGGCTGAATTACGGGTGCAGTGTAAGGTTGAGAACAGACGTCAGCATATCAAGTGCCTCTGACAGCCGCTTCAGTCTATCGATCTCACCTTCCCACCCATCCCACCCCAGGGGAGGACATCCATCACACAGTAATCTCGTGTGTGGGAAATTAACGTCTCCTACCCCAACCCTGCAGGAGACGGGACCTCCATTTATTCGTTCCTTTCCGAGAAGACTAGAATATCTAACCATTTCTTAATGTTATAGAAAGGTAGCAAATTCTTCTCAATTATTTTAAGACCTTAAGTGTTGGTCCGGCCAGGACTCGAACCCTCGACCTCCCACACAACAGTCCAGCGCTCTATCCATTAAGCTAACCAGGAGGCGTTTCATATGAGAGCTGTTCATTTGTTCATATGAGAGCTGTTCTTTGCTTATTACATACGAGGGTTGTCCACATCTACCATCTTGTTGCACGCTTGCGCTATAACCTCCATAAGAATTCTCAGTTCTTTCGATTTCTACCAGCAAACTATGAGCTCTTCCCATATGGTTTCTGTTATGAAATCATCAATGTCTAGATTTACCAACATCCTTTGCAAAAAATCTACTTTACCAACAAGAAGCTGAACATTTCCATGACTGTTATGTATGCCTTGAACATTATTTAAAATGTCTAGGATATTATGAACACAGTCCAGCAAATACGAGATATCGTCCATTTTTCATCTCACAAGATAACCTTGCACGAAGTTATGAGGCTTACATGAGGTACTTGACCTTAGTGAGCCTGCGCTCCTTCGTTAATAGCTGGGTTGCGGTTGGATGATGGAAAGTTGAATGTCGAATAGCGCGAAGTACTGCATGTTGAATATATCAATACCATAAGTACAAAAATATTGCATTGCCACAACTGCGAAGTGGAATTACAAGAAGTACAATGTTTAATACTTGGAAGTTTAATTGTAAAAAAGACAATGTTGAATCAGAAAAAGTTTCATAAGGAATAAAAACTTGAATGTCCAATCGCGAAATAAGGAAGAAAACTAAAAGTACAATGTCAAATCGCAATGTTGAATTTTGGCCCCGATGGGACGCCATACAAGCAGACCCTATGAGGGAACATGCATTATTTGAAAAGAGGACCATATTAACATGTATTGCAATGGCTCAAAAAGTGTAGCATGCAATATTTTAGTTGTGGTTCTTAGGTCTTTGGTATTTTGTCGGTCTTCTGTCTTTTGCTTATAGATATCCCCACTCAGCAAGTGCTATTGAGAATATACTGGGACAGACAAAAAATAAACAAGCGCTCATTCTTGGAAGGTTAATCTGCCTTAGATGATACCAATTACCTCAATATTGAATCCCAAAGCTAAGACAACTGTTTGGGTTTATTTAATTAGATTTATCATAAGGTTGTTAAGATGGTTGATCTGAGAGAGAAGCTAATATACTACATATGATCACATGTACAGTCGTCAACGGCAGCCACTAAAATATTTGAATGGATAAAAAATTACTTCTGAAGAAAGTTGCAAACAGAATTCTGTGACTTACTGCAATTTGAATTCCTCCTTAATAAATAAGCCCTTTGTTCTAGCCAAAAATCTTTCAAAGGCTCAACCAGCCACTAGGGGAATTGATATCATTTCGCTTAGAAGTCCCTGATGACCAGTTGGCTAACTCTTTAAATGGTTTCATTGGCAGTAAATTGCTGGCTGATGCAGCATAGGTCATTTTGCTAATGTATTAGTCACATGCAATTTTAGTGATGTCTCTTTCTAGTTTTGTTTCTTTGAAAAAGGAACATTGTTATGATCAGGATGTAAGATTGGGAGAGATGTCTCAAATCAGGACAGTACAAAATGCAGAACCCCCCTTCTGGATCCCTTTTGGACCCACTTTTGGACCCCCTAACTAGATTAAAAAGGATGAAAACAATAAATACCTGGTGTGACTTAGGAAGTCATCATCAAAGTGGCATTTCATGCTACAAACATTTGCCTTAATTTTCAAAAATAGCTACTGGAAATGTTAATTCTCCCATGTGCTATTGTGGGCGCCATTTTGTTTCTAAGTTAGAGTGGGGACCTCGGCACAAGGCTACAAAACTTCTGGTCTTTTCCTTTTGATCGACCAATCAGATTATTCCACCATTTTGATTGCATCATCTCATGTTCTTGGCTACCACCACTGACCAAAAAATTTGTGGTCATTCGTACACAGAGCTCTGTAGTGAAATGTTGAAGGTAGGTATGTGATTTTTTGCACATTTTGTATGCCATCTCAACATTCCTGAAGCCATCGGTAAACAATCACGACATTTTCTTGCTAAACAATCACACACCTTACTTTCAACATTCCACCATATAGCTCCGTGTATGGTGACCACAATTTTTTTGGTCAGCAGTGGTAGCCAAGGACATGAGGTGATGCAATCAAAATGGTGGAATAATCTGATTGGTCGATCAAAAGGAAAAGACCAGAAGTTTTGTAGCCTTGTGCCGAGGTCCCCACTCTAACTTAGAAACAAAATGGATTCCACGAGAGCACAGGGAGAATTAACACTTCTAGTGGCACTTTTTGAAGATTCAGTCAAATGTTTGAAATGCCACGTTCATGATGACCTCCTAAGTTGTGCCAGGTATTTATTTTTTTCATCCTTTATTAATCTAGTTATAGGGAGGTCCAGAAGGGGGTCCAAAAGGGGGTCCAGAAGGGAGTCCAAAGGGGGGTCCAGAAGGGGGATCCACATTTTGTACTGTCCCGGTCATTAGTGAAATGACTTGTAGAAAAAACAATTGGTTACTCAAAGAGGTAATAATATAATTGTGATCTTAGCAATTAACCAATAGGAACACTCCACTCAAAATCAAGGAAATTTAGCAAGCTGGCCAATAATTCAGTTCTCAAGTGGTACTGAAATGTCATGGCCACCAAAACTTGCTCAAATATGTGGGAATGCAATCAATCAAGTTTCTGCAGAACTAGATGCTTTTCTCTTGACACTCTCTTATATAACTGGCTACACAGCAATCATGCATGCCACACAGGAGGAGGAAGAAATGCCTGAGGCATGAGGAAGATGAGGACTGTAAAGGAATCAGTCATTAAGCCATGAGATATAGTTGAGACAATGAAATCCTTATTACTTCACGTGAATTACGTTCTCTCATTCAGGCAAATTATTTAATCTTAAGGGCGGGTCATGTAAGCAAAGTTTAGGTGTTATTTGACAAAACTGCATTCTAAACTATTTTCAGTTTAGCCAAATCTGTTATCTGAATTTTCGTTTTTGTGAACATTGTCAAGAATACCTAAAGCTAGCAGTGGAAGGATGTCTATTTAATTACATCAACTCTCTTATTGAGAATACCTGAGGCCCACTGCAGCTGGGTGTGTAAAACTGTTGTTTGGGTGAGACTATAGTGTAAATACCAACCCTATAAGTACTTTGATTTTTCATATGCTTTAATTTGCATCGTTCTTAAACTTAAGGGAGTGTTTGAAGATTAAATAATAAGTATTTTTATTTAAAAAGTACGGTGCTCTATATTTTCAAACAATTCACTTCTTTATGTGATAAAAAAAATTATTTCTTGATATCTAAGATGGCAGATGCAACATGGCAGATCCAAGATGGCATACAGATAATAATGAAGATATGTAATGTCTTTGTAGCAATGCCATTTCACTTAGCTATTGGCCATGGATCTGGCCATGAATCTGTTTACTTCGGGTCTGCAAAATCTGCGAGCCAGTGAGCCACGGTGCAAGTCATGTGAGTCACGCAAGCCATTTTTGCAAGTATTTTTTTTCTTTGATTGGTCCAGGGTTGGCGCCCGACTATCACTAAACTATCGTTATAAACCACCCACCCGCCATCTTGAAACCGGAGGTGATCCAGGGGACGAGTATAAACGGTACAACCTGCCTCCCAGGGTACTCTCTCTTTCCCTGGGAAGTTAATTTTAAATTTAGCTACAAAAGGCTCAAAATTGAAATATTTATTTAGTTAAAAGATAACTAACATAGGCTGCACTTTAGGTGGCACACCCATGGGTGCAGTGTAACCCAGTGTTGCTCATGGGTGACTGTAACCCATTTTTTTCTAGAGAGTGCTCCCCTTTAGGTAGTATAAAGACATGCTGGCATTCTCCTTATGACAATGAAATTGTTGTGAGGAAATATTTCCTCAAGTAGCATGGTAGCAAACTGTTGTGTAATTAATGCATTTTTCCAAAGGTTTAGTACTTTTCAGAAGCTTTTTTTGATTCGATTGCACCATGACTATTTCCTTACTGCTACTCCTCAATTGAGCGAAATATCAATGGATCGAATATGAGCCTTCTGTGGGTTCTTAATTTAATGTCCATGGTTGTAATTCGACTTTGTAGATATTTTACAGAATGGATTGGTGGGGGTCTTAGTTTTCGTTAATTTAATTTAATTTTCGTAAATTTAGTTTCCTAAATTTCCTAAATTTACCATTAAAATATTAATTTGACCTAAAACTCAGTGGAAGAGATCGGACAGGAGATAATTTGTCAGATTAGACCTGTTTTGGTTAGAATTTGACTTTATGTTTCAATGGATTTGATTTTAGGGGGTCTTAGATTTTGTAATCTCAAAAACTAAGACGGGTTTTAGGTCTTTGTTTTCAAAGGTCTTAGTTTCCGTAACACCCGGAAAACCTTGCCAATCACGAATAATAATGTTCACATTAAAAAAAGATAATAATAAAACTTAAAAATATAATAAAATTCCAAAAAAATTCCAAAAAAAATAATAACATTAAAGAAAATCCCGTTATGCCATTTTTCATTACGCTGTTACTCGTTATGCTGTTACGCGTTTTACTAACAACCACATTTTGACTGTGGCTTGCATGGCTCACCCCTTGGCTCGCATGGCTCACAGATTAATTTTGTAACACTCATTTACTTCCAGTTGGTGGAAATTTTTGCGAGATAAGAAATTAAATGAAAATATTTCAGAAGTTTATGCTTTAATTTACCTATAAGTATATTTTAGGGTTGCCATGGGAAAAGTCATTGAAACGTAAATGAGTTTTAACTTAAAAGTTCAAAATCCTTCTGGAGGAAACCTCTCTCAATGTCATAAATTAAACTACCCTTAAAGACTGGTGCTTGCAAGAAAAGTGTTAGGCAGTTATTGTTTTCTATTAATTCTGTAGATGTGAGTTGGGTCACTTGAATGTGTGATATAATACCTGTTCAGCTACTTATTAAGCACTTCTATCATACATAATAATAACTAGAGTAAAAGTAGTTTTCAGCAATGCATGGTAGCATTACTCCCCATGAGTGGTACAGAAAGTTCAATTTGGGGTCTGAGTTGGCCCATGGATTATTAGAATAGCAATTGACTGAGTTTGACTGGACTGGACAAGAAATTGTAAAGCTGTTGGTCATGATATGTGGACCTTGATAGCTAGGCTAAGTCTGTATGTCATGACCAGTTCTGCCAAATGTTTTCCAGATTGGCTCACTTACTCAGTCAAAAGTACATATAATTATATTGCAATGAAGTTTTCCTGGTCCCTTTAAAATGAAACTGTCCTTTATATTACTCAAGAATGTAACTCAGTGCTTCTTAACAAAATTGTCCCCAATCACTTACTTTGTAAATCAATTCAGCATTTTTCTGTAGAGAAAAAAAGTATGAATTCAAAACTGAATCTTACCTTTTGATGTGACAGCAACTGTTCTCATGGAGAATGGAAATGCCATCATTCAACTCAGTGTCAAAAACTGAAGTCTAGAAGCTGTCAAATGGCTGTGTTAGGAAAGAAACCTCAGTCAGATTGTCCCAGAGGCTTTTTTTGCAAAGTTCAAATTGCAGGAATTCCAGAGGCTAATATTCCAGATGTAGCAGTGTGTGTACCAGATGATCCTACAAGTATGTTGATATGTGAATAGGAGTGTACGTAGGTCACATGACCCATCATTTTATTTTCCTAGCAGGCTGCTCACACTGCTCTCAAATGTAATCATGTGTGGTCATGTCACTCATCAATAGAGAGGCCAGTTAAAATCTTTGATTACCCACAGGCTTTTTTTTTGGCCGTATATAATTACTTGTTGTCACTTCATTGACTTTCCCAGATTTTTCCTTTGTCAGTGGAGCTTTTTTATTACTATTTTTCCTGTTTTCCCTCATCCCTGTTGAACAGGTCAGGTAGGGTGATACTTTCACTAACTTTTTTTGTCAGTTTGAGGTGGAGCAGGGTGTTAGTTCTTATTGTTATGATCGTTGAAGTTTTGCTTTCCAAGATGTTATTAAAGAAGTTAAAATGCTATGAGCAATGCAGAATGAGTATTTGTTTGGAATTGAAGGTTATGCAAGGTTTCTATTCTTTTGATAATGGCACTGTGGAAAATGTAAAAGTATTCTGATATTGAAGATTGATGGGCAAGGCTAGGATAAACAACATTTATTGACTTTGGGAGTGATGTGACCACACTTGGGTGGAAAGGGGTGGGTACATTTTGCTGACCCCCAGTCCATGGACTACCCTCGATGGACTACCTAAATGGACTACCCATATGGACTACCCATATGGACTACCCTAAATTACCTACCTTCATGCGAGCGAATCAAGTGAAAAGAAGAATTTCATTCTCTTTTGTACCAGACGCGTTCAACCGGCAACAACCTGTTAAAAATAAACTGATCTGTCACTTGATAACTAATAACTCCACCTCAATTTGTCGCCCGCTATATTCCCATGGCTGTTATTAAAGAGAAAACAAAAATGCTTCGAGAATCTACCTGGACTGCTAATGATCGCTCTTGACTGACACACGGTTGGTGTTGTTGTGTAGCTTAGTTTAAGCTTCAATGTACTGCTCTATAATCATCTGAAGATTGCAATCTCCGTGAAAATAACTTCACTGTAGAGCTGGGCCCAGAGATATTTCTTAGAATGTAACTATTTCCTGCTGACATAGCAGGAAATATAGTTACACTTACAGACAAAGAAACTTGCATCCGTGCATGCATTTATTCACACAGACAGTCGTTTCGGCGAAGTCCTTAGACTTGTGAGAACTAACTCCTCAGCTAAAATCTTTCAAAAGAGCTCTTCACAAATTGCTATTTGATATATTAGAAAAGGAGGATGAGTATATTGAAATCCTCACGATTGTTAATGAAGTGGTTCATAAATATGTTACATCCGTTTTTTTTTTCTCCTCCTTGTCTCTATGGATTGTCAGTAAGTGCTGTGTTAATTTGTCGATTGATCATGTATTTGTCTTGTCCCACCACGGCTAGCTTCCCAGCTATTTGCGGGGAATACCTTTTCAATTATGTATTTTGTAATGTGAATAAAGTTGTACTCTAATCTTTCTATGAGAACATCTATAACTTCAAAACATGCCTTTGCGCTGGAGGTTATCCTCACCAGAAAAATCACCTCTGAGTTAAATTTACACAACAGAAGTTGGCTTTGCAAAGGGACAACAAAGTGTGAAAGAAAATTCTGCCTTCATTACCACGTACAACCCTTCTTTGCCAAATTTGAAAAACATCTTAATGAGCAAATGGCATGGAGAAATATACAAGCCCCCCATAATTTCAGAAAATCTCTGGATTCTTTAGAAAGCACTTGTTCCACAAAAGCAAAAATTACTTGAAATTTGTTCACAGCAATGTCTGTAACAGCCAAACCCTTCACACAAGATGAATGAATAAAGAATGAAGAAGAACAGCTGACCAGCGGCATTAAGAAAAGAAAATGGCAACAATCGATCTCTGTTTTTTTAAAGATAGGTAATTTAGGGTAGTACATATGGGTAGTCCATTTAGGTAGTCCATGGACTGGGGGTCAGTGAAATGTACCCACCCAGTGGGGAGGTGGGTTGGTGAGTTGACCTGTCTTGAGGCTGATTTGTTTGGGGGTAAATATGGCAGGATGTGAATGTCAAAGCGATCTTCGCAGTAATGAACACTACTTTAGCAGTAGTGAAAATAAGGCCTGAATAACTGAGTGAACAAGCCAACTGGGAGCTGGTCATTATGTTGGTTTGTAATAAACCTGTGAAGTGACAAATAAATGACTGTCAATATATCTATAAAAATCATGTAAACTGCTGGTTAAGAAATGCATATGAAAGAGAAGATTGTGAAGGTGTAGTCTGATCGTCCGGGTGACAACAGTCCTTCTCAGGACTCTGATGATGACTTCCGCTCAGGTTGTTGAAACGTCAGTCACTAACACCGACAACAGTCCTTCTCAGGACTACACTCACCCGGACGATCAGACTACACCTTCACATGTTACCCCCGGGTTTAAGCCATTTACTGCAAAGAGGAGATTACTGGGAAGATTGCTTTGACATTCATTTCTTAACCTGCAGTTCACAGATATGATTTTAATATATTCACATTTATTTATCACCTCATGGTTTATTACAAACCATCGTAATGAGCAAGTCCCAGTTAACTTGTCAGCTCAGTTAGCAGATCACTGCACTGGTATCGTAGAGGTCATTGGCTCAAATCCTTTACATGCAGGCCTGATTTTTTGGGCCTCATTTTGACAACTGCTCAAGTAGTGTTCATTACTGGGAAGATTGCTTTGATATTCATTTCTTGACCCACAGTTCATATAATTATATTATTTTCACATATTAATTGTCATTTATAGCAGGCTCAGTGTCGGTGTTTTTCACCCATCATTAATGAATTTATATGGTGCTGTGCTGTTATGTTTAATTGTTTCGCAAATACGAACAATACCATGCTTTTCATGTAGTCTGCCAGCAGCTATTAAAGGTTCCAATTCCTATATTGACTTTTAGATGTTGGTGAGGGAAGTGCTATTACAAGAACAACAACTTCACCATCAGCCTCACAATTACAAGGTACTCTAGGTTATCACTAGTAACACTGTTAATGCAGAGTATACATTTTGACTAATATCTAACAAGAAACTCTCACAAAGGAAGTGGAACAATTTGCTGGCCACATAAGGAGACTTAGACTTAGGGTGCAGTACTTTAGAAGCATCTGAAATTGCTAAAGGAAAACCTGGCATTGAATGAGGCCATTGTGCAGATGGATTTGAAGAAAATTACACATGCAAGTTCTTTTGTAACAAATCAGAAGTGGGAGTGGATTAGTGGAATTATTTTGAAGCAGGTCATGACAAAGTTCCTTGTGACGATGTGGGAGGATCTGTTAAGCTCATGCCTGATGAGGCTGCGAGGTAGCAAAAGCACCATTCAGGATATATCTGACTTTTTCTCAAGAATTCAGCATCATAAATCAGCAAGTTCTGTCTCTGTTCCTTTGTGTCACAGGAGAACTGTTGAGTTATAAATCTGCGAGCCAAGGGGCGAGTTGTGCAAGTCATGTGAGCCATGCGAGCCACAGTCAAAATTTTAAGAATTTTTATTTGTTACATTTACATTTATTTGTTACATTTACTCTTTGAAGAACAAATTCATAGAAAAGCAAGGCATCAGGGCAATCGATCGTTTCAAACTGATCAAATCCTAAGCAATCTTTTCACATCTCCGTGCAGATCCTGAATGAAATCAACCAAAAATGTCCATAAAAAATCAATTACTCACATCGAACTGATAATTTTTCAAGTACTGAAAGATGACAGCAGTCAATGTTGATGGACTAAATCTGATTTGAGAATAAGCGGCATAGTAGAAGCATTTATTGTCAGCTGGTGGGTCGAATGCCACCTCGAAACCAGCTTCTGCTACTCTGGTGGCGAGTTTTGAAGAAAGACTTGTCTGAGGGAAGAGACAATCACAAGCAGCACTCAGTCAACTGACAGAGTTTTGATAACTCTGATTCACTAAAGAGCAAAGCTGTTAAAATTATGCGATTTACTCACCATTCTTGACGCCAATACACGGCGTTGCCGTGGAAGTATACTGTCCTCTTTTCTCTTCAATAATTTTCCAAGTGGATATCACTGAATAACAGGAGTCCACTCAACTATCCATTCGAGTAGCCGGGTAGGGCAGTGGAGCCATATCTTTTTCTCAGAAAACTTTTTTGCTTAAGTCTTGAACCTTAATAAATTTGTGTCGCATTGTTTTTATTTTTTGCAGATCCTGAGCAATCTGAATATATAAAATTTTCTCTAAATAACAAAAATATGAAAAAATGAAAAACATTAGTCCAACTCAGGACAGCCATTTGTATGATGCAAGACTTTGCACAATGTACAGATGTTTAGAGCAATGTTCATATTTGATGCATCAGCAATAGTTCTGGCAACCGAAGCAAGATTAGGATTTTTTTGGGGAATATTTCAATTTTAAGCTGTTTTGTAGCTAAATTTAAAATTAATTTCCCAGGGCAAGAGTACTCTGGGAGCGAGGCTGTACCATTTATGCTCGTGCCCAGGATCATCTCTGCTTTCAAGATGGCGGGCAGGTGGTTAGTGATAGTCGGGCTTGAAATGGTCCACGACCTCCCAGACCCTGGACCAATCAAAGAAAAAAAATACTCACAAAAATGGCTCGCACCGTGGCTCGCTGGCTCACAGATTTTGCAGACCCAAACTGTCTTCATAACGTAATTGGAAATTGAGCTCTTTGGAGATATTATACCTGCTAACAGTGTCTTTCCAAATTATGTTGTAGATAACATACCAGTACAGTGCTCATTACCTCGCAGTGAAGGTCCATGCAGGGCTGCATTTCAGCGTTGGTATTACAATAAGGAAAGGAAAAAGTGTATGACATTTTCGTATGGTGGATGTGAGGGAAATACCAACAACTTTTACACTAAATCTGCCTGCAAGGTTTTTTGCATGCAACAAAACAGAAGTAAGTTTGTTGTCTTGAAATACCTTCAACAAGAAAAAGTGTTTGTTTTAACTTAGTTCGACTGAAAGGGCCATGTCAATCGTTAGGCACCCCAACTACAAAAACAAGGATGGTATATTTTGGCAACAATTTCTGATTCAATCTGCCCACTAACAACAGTCTATGTTCTAGACAAGTTATATTGAGAGAGATGAATTAAGAAAGAGATGGGGCAACAAAGACTTACAATTGTAATTTCCCATCTGTGAATCCAGAATAAAATTATGTGCTAAAGTATGCAGCCCGAGATTATATGCTTTTACCAGTTAGAGCTGGTTAATTGAACAAAGTTAAGCTGCTGTTTAACAATTTGCATCCCAAACAATCCCCGATCTCGCTGGACCTTTCATTGTAACATTTATTTTTGTGAACAGTGTCAAGAGTATGGTGTTAAATCCCACCAGTGGAAGAACTTACTTTAAAGTGCACCTAAACCCCCAAATTTTTTTTGGCTTAGTGAAATAAGCGTATTTTTTGGAGTATTTCTGGGCAAAAATTATTTTATTTGCTCAAATCTTCAATTTTCTGTGCCCAATCAAAATAAGGAAAATCAGTCGCCATCTTGGCTCACAACTGAGTTTAAAGAGGAATGGTTCTAGCAGGAAATGTGACGTCAAATCGAGAACATGAAAGTCCGCATTTCACAAATTTTCACTTGTTTGGGAAGGTTGTCATCGATATTGTCCGAAATATGCCAAGGAATGTATGAGGAATGTATGAAGCACGATACCCTCTTACAAATTTCGCACGTTGCTACATCCTCCTACAACACACTTGGTCAGCATATTTTTGGACAATATCGACAACAATCTTCCCAAACAAGTGAAAATGTGTGAAATGCGGACTTTCATGTTCTCGATTTGAGGTCACATTACCCGCTAGAGCCATTCCTCTTTAAACTCGGTCGTGAGCCAAGATGGCGGCTGATTTTCCGCATTCTGACTGGGCACAGAATATTGAAGATTTGAGCATATAAAAAAATTTTTGCACAGAAATACTCGAAAAAATACACTTATTTCGTTAAGCGGAAAAAAATTTTTGGGTTTAGGTGCACTTTAAGGATCTCCTCTATCTAGTGCTTCTGCATTTCTGCCTCATGTGTTATGAACCAAACATGAGGCATGTACACTGGCAAAGAATACTGGATAGACTGCCAGTGCATATGCATGACCTTTGATATGGTGTGACCAAATCAGTCAACCTTGAATTCAAATCAAAACTTCAGCTTTTAATTGAAAACTTATATGTTGTTGGCAGATCAAGTTCAAATCAAAACTTGATTATTAAACTTATTGATAATAAGGGAATTATTGAATTTGGTTTAGAATGATATCATGAATTATCAAATCTTGTGTCTGTGTTGTTAATCAAACCTTAGCATGCATGGTTTTGATAACTCATGATATCATGCTCAACCTCATTCAATAGTCGTTAATAGATTTCAAGGAAGAGGGAAGGTCGAGTTACCCATATAATGAAGAATGTTGCTTGAATCAAGCAAAAGGTTTTTACCAGTTTTTGCAATATCGTAGTTGTGCCAGTAATCGAAAATAGCTAGATGATATGTGGTGTTTGTAGTTCTCAAAATTTCAAGCATTTTTTCTGGTGACTTTGCAGTGGTTAGATCTATGATAAAATCCAATTGGTTGTGCTAAAGAGGTAGCCTTGGAACCAATGACTTACAGGACTTTTTATGAAAGCCTTGACTTGGGAGGTCTATTGTACAATTTTCTGCAAGGAAACCACAATATTTTTCTGCCTCTGTGACTTCTCTGTCATTAGCTTTTACAATTACTGCATGCCATGCTCAAATGCATGGTGTTATATTTCAAATGGCTGACTGACAAATAATGCCCCCTTTGTCACATATTACTGGTAGTTATATTTAATTTGATTCGTTGTTCACTAGATGTATCTATCTTTTATAGGCTCTGCACAAGACATTAATCACAAGCCTTCTCAAGAAATTGATAAACATCATACAACAGGTAGGCACAAGCTTCTTTCTTCCTGTTAGTTCTGCTACATATTGGGGCTATCTATTGGATTTTGAAGTAAAGATTGATTGGCATCTTTGACATTGGTATAGTTGTATTATAAGATCATTTTCCAAAGCATAAGGAGCAGCTTTTGCAACTTTTGACATTTGTGGAATTTAACAAAAATAGGGACCAAAAACAGAAGTTAAGAGATCAGTTGAAATGGAGTCTTGCTTGTTAAGAGAGATTTCATATACATAATTTGAAACCATTTCTGAAGGTTATAGTTTATTGTGTAAACACTAATGAAATACTAGGTGAGCTTTCATGGGAAAACATAATGTCTTTACAATTGTGAAGGAAACATTTTATCTTCACACATAAAGGTATGTGCAGCATTGCTCCATGAACTAAGTTTATGAAGGTGGAACACATGAAATGTAGGCACACATAGGGCTATAAACAGCCCAAGGAAGAGGCAGGTCCAGTTGCAGTGACTGCAGACAAAGGTCAGGAGAAAGTTTGATGTCACAGTGTCTCTATCATTATCAATGGAGAAGGCCCTGGGTTAGACTACAGCTTGGGTGGACAACCAGCAAAGGCCCAGTATTTGACAGACGCCAAGGGTCCTTGTAACATTTCTTCAGTGCTGTCCTGACACAGTTGGAAATTTGCCAGACAAGACAATCTTGGAGGGGATACACCGCATGGGATACAGGCAGACACCCTCCCTGGGGTAACTATGACTTCAGCAGGAGAGCCTTGATGCTTGTTACATCTGCCTGTTCTTGGAGTTCAACACTGGTGATGAAGTTACACCATTCCAAGGATAATAAAGATAATACCGAGACAGCACTGGTTGAAGCTCATAAGGAGTCATGAATGGTGACAAGCTGTATGGGATGGCAGTGAGGACAACAGGTCCTTACAGATTAAGTTTGGTGCTCCTTTTGAGGTATTTGTTGCTCCACGCTGATTTTGTAAGTCTGCCAAAGGTACAGTTCACCTTTGTCTGTTGTTAATTTCCCTGTCAATCTTGCCATGTGGTGAAATGGTACACACCAGGTAGGTGAACAGACTTGCCATTTGTGATGTGAGGAGGGCAAACTCTTCCTGGGGCAACAAAAGTTGCATCATTAGCAAAGATGAGATAGCAGGTCAGTTGCTCCCAGGGTCTTTGTGTGGGCCAGTGTTCATCTTGTGTTGAACAAGTTGCCATTAAGACAGTATCTGAAGTAAACACCATCCTCATTGTCTGGAGATACAGTAGCCTGCTCAAGTATCATATCAAAGAAGATTGTGATGAGATTTAGAGTCAGGATGCAACCCTGCTTAACTCCACTGACAGCTGAGAAGAGCTTGGAAAGGCTACTGTAGAGTCTGACTTGGCCTCTTCGATTTTTGTACAACCCCAACCTTAATTAGCTCTGAAGCCACATTGGCTCTTTTGGAGGTGGTGGTCAGTGATCATACATACTAGTTTGTTCAAGAGTGTCCTTGGAAATATTTTACCTTTAATGGAGACCAGGGTAATTCCCCAATAGTTGAAGCAGTCAGACTTTTCTTCTTTTCTAACTACAGATTCCGGGAAATGTCTTGCCCATCTTTGCAGCATGGACTCTGAATCTGGAATGAGGGGCCATGTACCCCCTTTGGGGCTTTGTAGATACCCCTTGTATTGCTGGTTTCTGCACAAATCTGAGTTCTCTGTTTCAGGCATGCTTACCACTTCCTTTGGATCTTACTGAGCTCATGTTTGAGGTTGCTGCATGCAAGACAGAAGGAAGCTTTTTTTCATAGGGCAACACCTTTGCTAAGTGAGTCGGATGAATGGCTCTCTTCATTGGTAGCAGTTCTTGAATTTTTCTTGATGCTGTCATCTTCTGTTCCTCTTTGTAGAGAGCTGAAGGACTTTTCCAGAAGTCTAGAGAACTGTACTTTTCACTTAAACCAAAAGCATTTTACGAGAGGGATCACTGAAGGGGCTTGAATCTACAAACCTCAATTGTAGGCCTGTCTGGAAGTCAGCTTCCCCTTAAGCTAACTTTAAGCTGCCAATCTTGAACTTTTTCCCATGGACACCTCCTTGTTTAGGTTTAGGTTTGAGTTGAAGCTTGCAGTGAACAAGTCAATGGTGAGTGTGTCATTTGGCACTGGGCATTACTCTGGTGTATAGGACATTTTTTAGGTCACACTGTTACATTGGGATGTAATCAATGAGGTGCCAATGTTAACACTGAGGATGCATCCAGGATATTTTCAGGTTTTTCACTGGAAGATAGAGGAAGTAATAGTGAGTTGCTGTTTCACACAGAATTCAAACAACAACTACCCATTGTCACTGCAGTGTCCTCTACAGACTTAACCAATTACTTTTCAGATTTCTAAATCTCAACCCCCTCTGAAGTTGCCAAAGATTATGATTTTAACTTCTGCTGTGGTTCTAGGCAGGAGATTCAGTAGAAGTTTTCCTTTTCTGAAGGATCACCTTCAAGTATTGAGTCAGTTTGCTAGACATAACGTCTCGTAGTCACGTTCGACGCACTAAAAACTACTATAAAACGAATACAAGAATTGTAAAAACGTGTAAAATGGTATATAAAAGTCACTTGTAAAAATGTAGCGGAATTCCAAATCGATTTCGATCAATTACGATCCTCATCAGTAGTACTCCGCCATGTTTAAAATACTCATAAATAATTGTTCATATAAGTGACACTGAAATGTCCACACTTCTTCCAGGCTTCATGTAAGCGGTCATGATGTATCAATCACAGCTCGTGGGATTTGAAAAAAGTTCCATTCGTTCTTGGAGTTCATAAGCGAGTCTTCGTTCACATTATTTATCCTCACTCCTTCAGTTATTTGTCTCAGCATCGCGTCATTGTGATAAACCCCCGTCACATCCATTCGGAACTGCTTTACCTCTCTATTGTGTTTCTCTTTACAGTGTTTCCACAATGCAGATCGTTCTTCCTTATTGTTAAGTGATTTCGTATGCTCTTTCCCTCTGGTATACGCGCTCCTGGCTGTTTCCCCTACGTATACGCTGTTACACTGGATACACTTAATCTCATACGTCACACTTTCTCTATCACACGGTCCTTTTCCACCTGTGCTACACACTGGGCAGTCTTCTCGTCCACACTGCAGCAAGGTTTCAATATTAAAGTGGTGGAGAAAGCCGGAATCGCCATTAAACGACTACTCCAAAAGTCCGACCCATTTAAACCGCGACAGTGTGGACGAGAAGACTGCCCAGTGTGTAGCACAGGTGGAAAAGGACCGTGTGATAGAGAAAGTGTGACGTATGAGATTAAGTGTATCCAGTGTAACAGCGTATACGTAGGGGAAACAGCCAGGAGCGCGTATACCAGAGGGAAAGAGCATACGAAATCACTTAACAATAAGGAAGAACGATCTGCATTGTGGAAACACTGTAAAGAGAAACACAATAGAGAGGTAAAGCAGTTCCGAATGGATGTGACGGGGGTTTATCACAATGACGCGATGCTGAGACAAATAACTGAAGGAGTGAGGATAAATAATGTGAACGAAGACTCGCTTATGAACTCCAAGAACGAATGGAACTTTTTTCAAATCCCACGAGCTGTGATTGATACATCATGACCGCTTACATGAAGCCTGGAAGAAGTGTGGACATTTCAGAGTCACTTATATGAACAATTATTTATGAGTATTTTAAACATGGCGGAGTACTACTGATGAGGATCGTAATTGATCGAAATCGATTTGGAATTCCGCTACATTTTTACAAGTGACTTTTATATACCATTTTACACGTTTTTACAATTCTTGTATTCGTTTTATAGTAGTTTTTAGTGCGTCGAACGTGACTACGAGACGTTATGTCTAGCAAACTGACTCAATTATCGAACACGTTCCTGGCCTCGGCCCACAAAATTTCATCACACCTTCAAGTATCAGAGAGCAAATGCCTAAAAGTATGGCATTATGCTGGTCTTAGTGGAATGCTTGTGAAAATGATATGGTCAGAGTGACCTCTCCATAGGCTTTTAAGCTTGGACGAAATAGAGGTTCTGACCATTAAGCCTATCCCACGACATCTCTCTTTCAGTGATTTGCGAGACCAATATAAGCTCTATCCAGCCCCCTGCTGTAGGAGCTGCTTACCCCACGGAAGCTGACTTTGCTGAGAGTAGTTATGTTGATATCCAATCTGGACAATGTGTGTGTAATGAGAGCAGAAGAACTTTGTGGACAACTGCTGTCAGCTTCAAGTATAATTATCCAGCATGCCAGTTTCATAGCTTTTGTACTGTTGCAGATGGGTGCATACCTTTCTACATATATACAAACTTTGTTACTTTGACAATGATGAACTGCTTCAGGAGATGCTCATGGACTATAGCAAGCCAACTGGCAATAAAAAAGGTAGGCTGTGTTTAGACCACCTTTTCCAGGCCCCTGTTTATGTGGAGCAATTGGGGTTGTCCCTAGAAAAGGTGGCTTTGCCATTGAGGGTGTTGTGGAATGATGTCACTGTCTCTAGGTTCAACATCAGACAACTGAAAACCTGAACTGCTTGCATGCAGGATGGGACTATGGCTGTTAGTGTCAACTGCTGTTTTTGCCCTTTTCCTGTTGCTAAATGGTTTGGAGAAGTTGGTGGACAGGGTTGTGGATGTATCCATGGAACCTTTGTGATGTAGTGTTTAGGCAAGGAGTAGTGTGCACCGAACTAACCTCACCCTTTAAGACCCAAAGGTTCATCTGCTATGGCCTAGCAAGCTGTGAATTGCTATAAGACAATGCAGCATAACGTCATTTTAGTTTGGATATAGAAAAACTAGTCAAAATGAAGCAATGAACATCTCATCCAGATCATTAATGGTTATTACCATACAGAACTGTTTTAATGTCTTATTTGCAACCTGCAAATGTTGATAACCAGTATAGGCTTATTATAAACAATAATCAAGTCTCTAAAACATATGTTCTAAGAGGGTACTAGCTAACTTGTTGTGGTGTTTATAATAATATTCCTCAAGATGGGTCTCTTGGTAGAATTCTAGATCAAGATTCAAACATTCAAGTTTAGGTCATTTATAAATTCCTACATGCTCATGGCCAGTTGGAAACAACAATGCTTCTTTTAAAGTTATTTTCACCATGGGCAGTAAGAAACAACATGTTAATTATCCTTAAAGGGGTCCACCATGACTGCTTTGTAGTGTGCCAGTAACATTGCTGCAGGTATTGTTGATGATGTTTACAAAGTAAAACAGATATTGAAGATGATGGGTACACATGGCAGTAGTTGATGGTTTAGTGAAACTATGCTTTTCCCTTTATGCAGAACGACCTAATCAAATGTGGAAGGAAGTCTGTTACTTGCCTCAAGTTGCAGGGCCTTGTCGTGCTTCCTTTCCCCGCTGGTATTTTAGCTCAAATAGCAAGAAATGCTTGAAATTCACATATGGTGGCTGTAAAGGCAATATGAACAATTTTTACAAGAAGGTAGACTGCAAGAAATACTGTATGAGGAAAAGAGAGAAAACCCGTGCTAGGGTTGCAATTTGGTATGGAGCACTTAAAAGACGCTCTACTAACCTCAGAAAATTAAGCCACGGCTAGTTGTTGAACTGCATAAAATGGATGTTCCCTCAGTCATAGGAGACATGAAGAACATTATTACGTCAAAGGACTGAAGCAGACCATATCAATCTTATGCCTTTGAAGACTTGTGCAGACCTTGTATATGAAATGGCATCAGCTATTAACTAGCTACATCCTAGTGAGAAAGGGTTCTCAGACAATTGTAACCTATAGAAGCTGTTTGGGCTCACTTAGACCGTACTTGGAGTTGATATATAAAGACATTGCATTTGGATTTAAGTAATTTGCAGGATGTTGCTAAATGACTCTTATTCAATTATGCATTATGCAAATTGATTACACATGCTAGGTACACTGTGCTGATTACATAAGATTTATCGCTGGAAGGTCCTTAGCTAAACTCTGGGGACAACTGCAAGATTGCTTTTAAATGGTAAATACAATGGAGTCAGTACAGTAGTTTGGAAATAACACAGCTGGAAAGACATACTTTTGGTAAATTCCTGAGCAAGATGCATTCAATGCATGAACAATAAATACTGTATGTTTTAACATTATTATCGGCCAACTTACTGACCAAAGTAGACAAGGAAAATGAAGCTGACTGTTGTATAGTTTTGCTGTACTTCAGAGCTAAATTATAACACCGATATGTTTGTATTTGTTAATTAAAAGGAAATTCTTAAATCATTTCCACTCATCTTACACCAGCAATATACTTACAGGGGACAGAGTGAAAAAGTGTTACAAGACACTGTAGACACTTGAATTCTTGTGGAGGATAGGAAAAGGTCATACTAACATATAGAATGAATATAATTGGTACTCAAATCATAGAATGCATACTCATCTCTATGATGGTAGTGTAAATTTACATAGCAAGTCAATTTTAGGGCAACTCCACCATTTCCATTGCGGACAATGATGCAGAATGGTACTGATTTATCTCCCTTCATTAATCAAAAGTAATGAATGATAAAAATCCAAAATATTACAAATCAGCGAGAACAATAGTCCATTTTACAGTGTGTGCTTGGTTGCCAAGCCTTTGAATGGGAGTGAGACTAGGGTTGACCTTGTTATGATACGGACCTTGTTACGATACAAACCTTGCTGCCTTTCAAATGTTAACCCTTTTTGTTATCATGCTAAGTAGATACAGGTCTCTATCACAACAAGGTCACCTTCAGCCTCACTCTGAATCAAAGGCTTGACAACTAAGTACACAACTGTAAAATGGCCTATTAATTTGTTTTTAGACAAAGAGGTGTTAAGTCAATAACAAGAGTTGTGCTCTTTTGAGATCCTTAACGAGAAATGTTGAATGCAGCAGTTATGTTATTAGAATATTCAAGTTTTCACCATGTGAAATATCAGCATTGTTACACTTCAATGAGAGATTTTATACTTCCCATGTAGAATCTGGTACAACATTTTATCATGGTAATCTTTGACTACCAGTATACATGATATCTTTGTTTCAATTAAACAGTTATCTTATTACATTATGTGTGTCAATTAGAAAGTACATATCAGATAAGCTAATTTCAATCATTTTGAAAAATAAATGCAATTTTATTGCTGTTTTGCCAAACTATAACTATCACATATTAATTTGGATATATCAACAAAGTTGAAATGGTAAATTGGCCACCGTAACAATTAACTATCACAAACTTACAAGCTGCTTTAGTTGTGAGGGATTCACACATTTCTGAAGAAACTAAGAGTATTTTTTTCTTGCCCCAACAGTTTCTTCATTGTCTTCAACCTCAGTCTATAGCTTGTCATCTTCTACCTCTGCCCCAGTTGTCACAGGTGAGAACAAAAACCTCCTGCACTAGCTTTCTCTAGGAATTGCTCTTTTGCCTCAAAAATACAGCTTATAAGTTTGTGACAGTCAAGCTAATGATTTTATTTTATGCATGGTTAACATTAAAAAAAGGTACCAGATAGATGGTGGTATTAAACTTTTACTTGTTGGTAGCAGAGTGGACGAACCTTGAACTAAGGGGGGAAGGGGCTGGTTTTTTCTGTGTGTAGCTGCCAGCTTTTTTACCTTCTGTGATTTTTTTTACCCAAAATAAGGGGAGAGCCCGGGCTACCCATGTCAAAATACAAGTACCTTAAAGTGAATATTACAACAATAATCAAACAACAATGTCAAATAAATACATATCAAAAGAGATATTTAGCAATTATTGTTATTTCCATGAAAGGTTCTACATTTACATTACAACTGAAAAATACTTTAATTTGTAATCCAAACTTTTCATTGTATACTTCTAGTCTGCAAGCATATAACTGTAAAGATTTCAAGGACTTAATAATTTCACCCCTCATAGTTTCAATTATATGGTAAGCCCTGATGTACATAGCATAAGGAATGACTAGAGAATTAAATCATCATTACCAGAATATTGATAATATTGATATTCCCGGATGTATACAAAACATGGACTGGGGTCCATGGACCACCCCTAATTTTTGAAAAGGAGATCGCCCCTGTTAATATAAACATTTACCAGAGGTCAGGGTATGAAAAACACGGACTCGTATTTTCGCGCCCCCATAAATGGGAAGACCGTAAACTCGTTTTGAGATGCAGAAGATCGAGTGCATTTCTACCCCCAATATTTTCATTCCAACACTTCCAAATTGCAATTTGATCGGGAAGACACCCCTACCCTGCTTATTATACTCTATCTTGCATAAAAATAAGCTGATTTATTTTATAAGCGAAGTTTACCCTACTAACACAAATTTGTAATCAAGGTATATTGATGAAAAAGTTTAATGGATAGCTTGTAATTTTAATGAGAGAGCACAGAATCATTTAGTTTCCAACTATTAAATGAAGTGTAACCTTGGAGGGGGTAGGTTGCCGGATAACATAAACTCGCTCCAGCCCCTTCGCGCTCCCTCATCCAAGATGGCAGCTGCCTTGAAATGATCCAAAGGTCAATTGAGTATTTATTGCTTGTACTCACAAAGTATGCGAGCTATGTACAGTCGCAAGACTTTGTTGTACTACCCTCCATGTTTCCCACTTGTACGACAAAACTCAGTTCCGGTGGGGTGCATAGGGGTGGTCCATGGACCCCGGTCCATGTTTTGTATACATCCGATATTCCCAATTTAAGTATTGAGATTTTTAGGGTAGATGATTGTAAGTTTATATGGGTTGTGTACTACTTTACTTTTGAATGTGCAAGGTTTTGAAATTGCGTCTCAATCATGCCTCAGGGGTAAAAGAAAATGGAAATAAGCACAAATTTTTCACATGTCGGCAAGTTTGTTGTTGTTATTCAAATAAAGAAATGAGTTCACTAGAGTTTGATGCTTTATCAAACTCATGGGTTTGATATTGCATGAAACCCACAGGTTTGATATTGTATGAAACTCATTCCAGTATTTCACCGGGGTTTCAAACCCCACGCACATGACAAAATCGGCTTGTCTTGGTTGAATGATCACCATATGAATTATTAATGACTCTGGTTGGAAGAGAGAAGCCTATCCATGTCCTTTTTTAGGTGGATAATTAACCAAAAAAAATTAATCTGGAATAATGAATTATTAAAAACCTGGTGATATAACAGGAAGAAAATCACAGAAACAAAGTGTAGATTTGTCTCAAATATGAATGAAGACCAAATTCTTAGTGGAAATGATGAAACAGTGAAAACTAAATCACTTACTGAAATACTAATTTTTCCTATGAAGACAGGTTGATATCAAAAGGGGTTGTGTTTTTCACTCTTGTACAACAGTGTACAAAATACTAAAATATTGGCTCATTAATTTTGCTGTTGACCAATCTCAAGCACTTGCTCTATGATGACCAAGACATAAATCCTAAGTTTGACATTTCGACTGGAATTGAGTTAGTTTTGAGCAGGCAAATACAGCATGTTCTCAGATTATTTTTACAAGGTGCTTCAGAGTGATTACATTGTAAATCTTTAAATGTCGAGACAGCAGAGAGCAAATCGTTATCTTCAAGAAGAGTACAACATTTTTTAATTTCGAAGACATGTTTCGATGTTACGAACATCATCGTCACCCTTACCAAAATTAAGTACACTTTTAGTATACTACTTCTGTAATCAAAGTGTACTGCAAAAAATATACACAAAGTATACTTTCAGTAGACTTGAAGTATAGTTTACAGAGCTACTAAAAGTATACTTGTAATATACTTGTTCCCACCTGAAATTGGAACACCCAAAAGTATATTTGAAGTATACTTGAAAGGTACTGACAATTTTGCAGTGCACTTCAAGCATGCCTCACGAGTAAAACCACTAGTGGCAAACTGACTAGTACAGTATACTTTTAAAAGTATACTTTAAGTATACTTAGAATGTATTCAAGAATGGTAGTGTACTTAAAGTGAATGGTAGTGTACTTAAAGTGTACTTCCCTTGCAAACTGGATCGTGGAATTCCCAAAAAACCTAAAAATTCCCAAAAAAGCCTAGAAATTCCCAAAAACTCTATGTTTATAGCCAACAGGACTTGGAATTCCAAAGAATTTCTGGGAATTCTAAGGAATATTCCTAGGAATTCTAACTCAGAGCACCAATGACTTCCCTGAAATACTGTGAATCTAAAAACTTGCTATAAATTCCAAGGAATTTTTAGGAATTTCTAGCAATGTTTAAGAATTACTGGGAACTTTAGGAAAACTTCAAGGCAACTTATATCAAATAAACGCAGGCATTAACTCCCAACTAAAAATTCAAGTTGTCAATGAAATTTATTTACATGCACCATCAGTGTGAAATACTTATTCATGCCCTTATTTCGTCAAAGTTGGATTATTGTAACGTTCTTCTATCTGGCCTACAGCAGTGACAAATTAATAGACTACAACATGTGCAAAATTCAGCTGCCTGCCTGCTCACAGCCACCAGCAGATATGATCACATTACGCCTATACTTAGAAGCCTCCATTGGCTGCCTGTATCCGCCTATATTGATTTTAAGATACTTCTTCTCGTTTTAAAGTATTAATGGTCTGAGTCCTTTGTATCTTAGTGAAATGTTAAGACCGTACGTTCCAAATAGAAACCTAAGATCTTCTAAGAAAAAACTCTTAATGGTACCTACATGCAATCTTAAAACATATGAATATAGAGCGTTCTCTCATGGAGCTCCTACTCTGTGGAACGCCTTGCTGGATGATATTTGACAAGTAGACCTTTTGACAACATTTAAGTCTAAACTTAAAACCCACTTATTTAGGCAGTTGTAGTTTTTGCTTTCATTTATTTTTCACTAGTCTTTTATATCACTTTAATTCTTAATTGACTACATTTTTCTTTCACTATTATTGTAAAGTGCTGCTGGATCTTTGAGAAGTGTTGCACTATATAAGTTAGGTATTATTATTATTATTA
This sequence comes from Stylophora pistillata, assembly GCF_964205215.1. Taxonomy (NCBI): domain Eukaryota; kingdom Metazoa; phylum Cnidaria; class Anthozoa; order Scleractinia; family Pocilloporidae; genus Stylophora; species Stylophora pistillata. Next base: position 19,651,309 of record NC_142525.1, on the reverse strand, counting down.
TAACTCAGGTTTACATGTTAATTATTATTTTGCTGTTGTATATTATATTAACATCAACTTGTAGTAATATTAGGATGAAATTTCTTTTTCTTTTCTTAAAAACTTTCTAAAAGTTATCCTCAATTATAACTTTTCATTTAAAATAGTCCTTGTGAATCAGTAAATTTGGTTTGACACAAATTGTGAATAAAATCTCAGTGTTGATTCCTTCTCATGAAATGCAATAACTTGGGTTATGTTTATTGCAATAAATACTATTAGTCAAAAAATAGTCTTTAAGGAATCATTTCATTTGGGATGATGATACAAATTATATTTTATCCTTTCCTCCCTGAGTCAGGCTTTGACTTAATTTAATGTTGTTGTAACTTCTTTGGATAAAACTCTTGTGTGCTAAAATTCAAATGTAAGCTGTCAAGCAGCATCTTCATGCTCTGCTGTTTTTTTTTTGTTGATTCTGCCAGTTGAGATTTCTTCTCAATTTTGACTGAACACTCTTGGGAGAGAAGGGCTTAATTACAGTTAAATAATTGATTTTTTCATTAAATTCTGGTTGTAACTGTAATAATTAGTTCAATGAAGTTATCCCAAACTGCAGACTAAGCAGCTGTTTGTCTTTTTCTGCTGGGCTCACAGCTTGCCCAACATGACTAAAATAATTCCGAAACCTTTAGCTCACTGATAGATTTATTTCATTGTAAAGCGTACGCTTAAGGCATGCTTGTGGCATGCAAGTGACCGATTCGATTCTCTGGTTTAATCACGTATCAAATATCACAATTTGTACTCACCGCAAACTTTCAGAATCCATAGCTTTATAAATGGCTGCTCGACCCTTGTAGCGGCCAGTTGATAATTGTTGTCCCTTCTTTTAACTTCACGGCGCCAACGACTTGCTTTTCATAACAACACTCACTCTATTCTCGTTTTCCCATTGAACAACTGTAAAACCCATCTTTAGAGATGTCATATCAAGCAAAACAGTCGAGAAAAGAAATAATTTAACGCACGAGCGATCATTGGATGAAAAGTACATTCAAAGATGAGCGCCAAACGGAATTTTCTGTGTTTCCAATCACGGGTAAGATCACGTGGATATTTTGGGAATTGTCATTGGCTTGTAAAGAGAATCCGCTGGCTTACGTGATTGCAGTCTTAAGAGAACGCGCATTAGGTTCGATAGTAGTTTGATAGACGATGTTGACGATGGTCTTACGTGAGATCCATGTTTTGAAGATGATCTAAATAATGATGTGAACTCTGACTTTACGTAGAAATAATCGAGAAGAATCGAACGTACTGCAAATGCAAGATTTATGGCCGAAAGCTGTCGAAGAAACAAAGACTCGAAACCCTGACTAGAGTTATGTTCACGGCAAAGGTGAGAAACAACAGAAGGCAATCACAATTTCGAATGTGCATGATTATAAACGTGTTACCCTCATCATCAGAACAGATGAATACCACCTTAGGAAGCATAAGAGCTAACTTGAC